>NC_092861.1:64362385-64622977 GCF_032062135.1 Pyxicephalus adspersus
TATATATATATATAATGTAACCGGTCAGCCCAACATGGTGACAACACCTAAACTTCCAGCGACAACATGCAGGTTGCATTGCAACAGATATGGCCTGGTCTTGATTTAAAAGAGCTGAAAATAAAGGAGGTATTAAAAAAAGTATTAAATGAGTAATATCACAACACAATAAATGGTAAATGGTTACATAAACCCAGACAATGACTAATGCCAATATCTAAATATTCACAGCTATATGCACACCTAGAACACAGAATTTACCAGATGGCAGTTTTATGAATCAACATGTTGAGGGGTGCCTTTGAATTAGCTTGGAGTGTTCCTGAACTCTTGTTGAAACAGGTGACAGGTCCCCTTTATAACCCCTTTATAACCGCTTTAGCTGTAATAGAGGGACAATAGAGGGAGTGCTGCTGATAAAATACATAGTGAAAGAATAATTTAGGACTTGTAGGCACTGGCAGGTCTGTTGAAGTAGATTTACATCCTTAGTGAAAGTGGGCTATTTGCCTCCTGTGCCGCTAGCTGGGTTACAAGCTCCTCATAGCTACTCTTTTATGTCATAATACCATATAAAGAGTTAGAGCAGGAATAGGTGAAAGGTAGGGGGTAGTAGAGGGTGAAGAAGGGGAAGAAAGAGGAAGAAGTAAAGGGGAGAGGGAGAGGCATAGAAGGATGAAGAATCAGTGGAGGAGGGAATAGGAGGTGAAGGAGAGGAGGGGGCATCAGCAGCGCTTGCCACCTACAATCATTTAGATGGAAGCACCTCTATCCCTCTTGTAGGCTTGTTGTTATTTTTTTTTTTTTTTTGGGGGGGGTGGATGGGGCCCATTTAGAAAAGTGTTGGCAGGTTTTGCCTATATATGATTCCACTGATTCTACCCTTAATTTTGCTTCTGCCTTCCCTTCCTCCAGCTGCATGATTTCCCCTGCTGGCCTTTGATTCATTAATACCAAATATTAAGGAAAAAAAAATAAAAAAAAAATTGGCATATAAAAGCAAAGAAAGAAAGGGGTTCTTGGAATGTGGAGTTGTGTTTTATGCTTTTACACACTCTGTTTTAACATTTTTAATAATCCTTTAAGGCATAGCTACATAGTACTGTCGAAACCAACTCTGGGTTTATTGGTTTTCAAGCAGAATTTGATCAAGTGCCTGTAAGCTTAACCTGAGAATATTTACTTATCCCTATTCACACCAGTGAATGTTTGATGCATTGGAAATATGTCCTCGTGTATACAGTTAATGTTCTGCAGGACAAATTAGCACATATTATATATGTAATAAACAAATGTGACAACACTCATATACATCTGTACTTTTTAACACGTTTTTATAGATCATTTTTATTCAAATGTATGGAAAAGAAATATAAATAAGTGAGACAGACAGGTAGCACACAATTCAAGATGTTTAAATAAGTCAGCCACTTAAGTGTTTCAAGTAGTACTTCTCCCTAATGCCTAGGAAGTTTTATTACTTAAATGGTCATTGCCAAATGTATTCAGAAATTCTCTAAGAAAAATCTAAGAGGAAGGTTTAAGAAAAATCTTGCAAGGAAATATTTGGCAACCTGTCCTGGAACTAAACAAACATCTCTATTTCTCTTAAAAAAATATACCATTTTTTAAATTAAAGGCATATCATTGAGTGATTTATGCTTCTACAAATGTCTAATGTTGTTTGTCTGACTATTATGAGTATTTCTATATTGAAAATATCCATCAACAAATTAAAACCATCTCAAATATTAATATTTGGCTATGTATCGTATGAACCTTTCAATAACACTGGGACCCTTATCTGTAGACAAGATTGTGAACCCCCAAAAGGGGATGTTTAAAGAAGTTGTGAATAATTGAAGTAATGTGAAGTAATTGCTGCAATTTAACAGACCAAATTGGTACATATGTTCCATTGATTTCATACATTTAGTTTGCACATTTCTAGTTATGTACAAATAAGGTCAAGTCAAAAACCATCTATACTTCCGAAAACATTATCAATTTAGTGAATAACTGTCAACTTTTCTATTCACTATGTGACTTTTTTTCTCCCAAACATGAAGTCTCAACATGCTAAACACTCTGCTGTGTATATGTAATTTTTGACTATTGAGCAAAAGGCAACAGCTAACCCCTATGTTTGAGCATTCCTTCTTGCTGCTGGCATATGCAGAGGAGAGAAAAAAAACTACAGGTTTAGTGGATGTGTCTTTGATATGTGAGCTGTGATTGACAATTTGTGTTTAGCTTTTCTATGTTTGAGCATTCCTTCATGCTGCTGGCATATGCAGAGCACTAGAGAGTAGAGATCAGTTTTTGTTTACTAGTTAGGCATTAATGACTTGTTTTAAAAGTGAATAATATATATTTGGAAGCAGTTGCATTGGCAAAGGCAAATATACAAAAAAAAGTCAAGCTTCAAAAACAAAAAAAAGTGATCCGTACAGAAAACTTAGCGCACAGTGAATAACTTCCAAAACATTATTACCTTGCAGATGTTTTTTTTTTCTTGCAATGTTTGGTCTGTGTTATGCAGTGTAGTCATAATATTAATTACTTATGACAATTGACTATGACATCATATAAGTACTATATCCTTGACCTTTTCTATTACAAATGTAAAACAACATGTTCACAAATGTACTGTTTTTTTGAAAATTAAACATAACATTTTTCAACATTCAACAACTTCTAACCATTGACAGAAATGTTAAAATGAGTAGATATTTGGGAAGAAAACACAGAAACTGAAAAAGTAAAGAAATCATTTCTTTTCTTGATATATTATCATGTATAGATGATTTATTTTGAATTGAAAACTAATATTCTGAAAGTTAAAGAAAACTGAATTGTACTTTACAGGTAACTTGTGAATAACAGGCTTTTTCCAAATCTGACTAGTAGTATTTTACCACAGCATTTACCGCTTCTGGGTACTTATTGTCAAACACTAGACACCTGGAAGCAGTAACAGGCTGCACCCATAGGCTTTCTTTTTCTTTGCAATCCTCATCTTGTTAATGGGTTTGAAATTATTGAAGGTACCAGCAATTGGTAAGAGTTAGCTTACATGCTTTTGTAGCCAAGTGTTTTATGGCAACTTATTTAAAAAAAAAAACTCTTCCTGGGGTAACAGCCCAGTTCAGTTTTCTTTTTTCCAAATATCAATTATCTTTGTCACTAGTGCTAAAACTGAGGGTAAATTCCCTGCAGGGTATGCAAGAAAATGAAACCATGGGTTCTGGCTTTTTTCAAAGCTAAAACAAAAAATTACCTTTGTATATTCTTCAGTTATTTCTACATATCATTACATAATGTAAAGTTGTTCAAAAATATACTGTGTAAGTAAAAAAAATATTGGTTATTACCTTCACAAAGCTTTTGCTTCATGATCTCTCGTATTTTTGATATTGCAATATAGTCTTCAACGTAGAACACGTATGTTGAGGAAGGTTTATTGGCTATTGCCTTTAGTTCACTTTCTTCAATTTCAGAGCCTACTCCAATGGCAAAAAGGGTAATTTTATTTTTTCTTGCTTCCTCTGCTATGTCCTTCACATCATCTTGAGATTTCCCATCAGTTAGAACAATGGCAATTTTGGTTAATGGTCGCAATGATCTAGCAAAGAGGTTTTCTATTGCAAACTTAATTGCATTTCCAGTCCGTGTATTCCCACCTAGGTAGTCAATATCTTGCATTCTTTTGATAAGATCTTCTATAGACTCATGTCTTCCAAGTGGGATCTCCAGAACAGGATAGTCACTATACTGAACCACTCCAACTTGAGTAAATTTAGGACCAATGTCAAAATTACTTGTAATGTTAACAACCCATTTTTTTAGTATTTCAAAATTTTCAGGACCTACACTCCATGAGCCATCTAGAATAAAAACCAAGTCATTTGGAGCAGTTCTGCAACCTAAAGAAAAATGAATAGAAAACAATATTGTTATATATTTTTAAAACTAGGAAGTAAAAAACTACCATACGTTTTAGACAAATATTCTACTGGAGGAGAGGGGGGAAGCAGGAGTTGCTTGTGTTTTTTTTTTAACTATAATGGCTTTAGTTTGTTTAGTGGTGTTAATAGTGTTAAATCCAATCTCAAACATCTGTTATACTAAAGCTACATACACACGTGCAATAATTGTCGTTGAAGAAGATCTTTCACGAATCTTTCCAATGACTAAGGACTGCACGATGCATGAACGAGAGCTGTACATACAGCACCATTCTGCTCTATGGAATGGGGAGAACGATGGAGCTGCACTTCACCCACGTGCTCTTCCCCTTCTCTTTCATTAAGATTGCTCGTCATCCATCGTCCGTTGATCTGCCAGGACAGTCGTTCGGGCGATGGACGATGAGCCCTGTACACATACCAGATTCTCATCCGATACTGGCCCTGAGCAGACACTGTGGGCAGATAACAGTGAAAAAGCCTGCATCAACATAGAAATAAAATTATGCATGAATGGCAGTTAATATAGTTGCAGTTACACATTATTTCTTTCAACTAGTACACATATTTTGCCACATTCCCCTGAATTTTTAAATGTGCCACTATATACAATAGTGCTTGAAAGTTTCCGAACCCTTTAAATTTTCTGTTTTTATTTGAATGTGACCTAAAACTCCTGAAGTCCTAAAAGTAGATGGAGAAAACACAATTAAAAGTAAGTGTCACCTGAACACTTCACAATGCGGGTTATGTATTTCTGATTTTAATTCTTTTGAACAAATATTGATTTTTAATACACATTATATATTTGGTTATTTGGTGGTTCTTTACTGTATCTAAAAAAAAATTAGGATTGCAGAAAGCACTGGGACTTCCACCCATAAACTATAGTTGATAAAATTATGTTGTCTACTAATTTCTGTCCTTCTCTACTTCTGTCTACTAATTTCTCCTCCTCCTTTCATAAACCTAGTGATTGAAATGTCCTGCTATGTGTAATATTATGTTTCTTTCACTTTTTAAGCAAGGAGACCAATTGGCTGATTTATACAAATGACTGAGGTGTTGCCCCATTCTGCATTTTTGAATCCAGCTTACAATCCTTTGGTGCGAGTTACAAGATAAGAGCTATAATCAGAATTATTATGAGTAACTTAAGTCTTTTTTACAAAAAAAAAAAAAAAAACAGAATTTCATGACAGAAAGATAAATTTGGAATTCTTTTAGCTTTTTATGATCCAGTATCTATTTTCAAAATACTTCAAGGATAATTGTACTCTTATTACTTATTTTACCTTTAGCACATGTATATTAGATCATACCTACCTACAAAACTGCAACTCAGAGTTGTAGGATTGTGGGTATGATCCAACATGAACGTGCTGATAGTAGCCTAACTTGGAAAGATTTAAAAGCAGAACCTTGAAACATTGATACACAGCCTTTGCAAGAATTGGTGCCACATAAAAAGCATCTACACGGCTGCCAACCTTTACTTTAAACAATCTTGTTTAGTTTCTCTAGTTTTTTACTGGGACACTCGGAAATATAATAAATATGAATGTTCCATATTGATTTTCAGTGGTGATTCAGTGGAAGCTTTTTCTTATCCAGAATAGACCTATTTAACAATATAAATCCCTCTAAGTGCAACAAAGACTTGAGACGGAAAAAGGTAATCTGAAACATCAAAAGATATTGCCAATACATTTAGGCCAAACAAAAGAAGTGCCCTAAAATAAAATCTGAGTACACCTTCAAAAACCAGAAGGTGTCCAATTCACAAGGGAAACTTAAGAATGTCACATCTTTTCACATTATACCAACATCTGTAAATGTTATTCTCTGTAAATGCTATCCTTGGAAATTATACTAAAGTAAATGTTTAGACCTCTGGTTAATATTGGTAAGCTGATCCATTAATTTTATTGAGGTTATAAATCAGTGGACAAAAAGAATTATTCACAGACAACAAAACTGGTTTAAAAGAATGAGTTTTAAAACTGTTTTAAAGGAACATCAAATTCCAGCATGCCTTGCAAAAAATAACCCTTATAACGCTTCTTGAAAGCTTCTTCATTGTAAGTGTTTATGGCTTTTCCTTTAATCCTACCTATATAGGCAATCTAGTCTACTTTACCAGCCCTAAAACGCTAAGTGTAAATTAATGTTATTCAACAAAAGCCATATATCAACTGACACAACAAAACACCACTTTGATCAATCTCTACTTAGTATGTGTTAGTATTTGGGTATTATAAAAAAGATAAGCAACACCTCTCATGGTATACTTATGTCATTCAACATATGACCACAAAATCCAAACAGAAAAAAAACATGTTACACACACATTAGGATTGATTTACTAAAGGGGTTTAAGCTGTTCTGCCAGCAAAGTGAAGCAAGCGATTTTTCTCCCAGCTAAGTGATCATGATAGAAATGTATTTTTATTTGTGCAAAGTTTAACTAATCATGTGCAAATAAAAAAAAGTTTTTTGCTTGCAGATAGTAGGATAGCAGAAGTTAGCAGAGCGTCACCTAATTGACTAAGCTAACTAAAGTATCTCTTACAATGTGATAATTCACTTTGCTATGTAAGAAAACTCCTTTAGTAAATCCATCCACTGCTTTTTGTATTGTCACTCCATCATGCGTTCCTTCCCTTCTATTTTAAACCTACTGCCAAAGCCCATTGAGCACATTCAAAAAGGGGCCCTTAATAATGCACTTTATAAGGGCAAAATTATGTCTTTAGGTCTCATTTATTGCAACACAGTATTGGGCTTGGATTTTAGCATTATGTTTGTGTTAAATTCAAACTGAAGTGAATAAAGCCAAACATCGCCAATGTTTGTCTGTTATCAGTGACCGGCTGGATTAGCTGGGCTGTATGCTATACCTGTTATCATCTTCAGGCTGGATTTGTCATCTGCTATACCTGTCATTGACGGGCTGTCACACCAAATGTTGTACTGATTTTATTTGTTATTACCAAGGACTTTCAAGTGGAATTCATGTTGGATAAAGTAATCGTTTAGCTTAGTTGAATAATTCTACTGTTTGATTATACTACAATTCTACAAGAAAGTAATTCAATCCTACAGAATAAATTCATTTTTTGTAGTCATACAGTACTGATTCTACCATAATTCTATTAAAATTTTAAGGGACCTTACACATCTGTAAATTGAAGAATTGCCATCTCTTCTATGTTGCTCTCAAAGCCATGTAAAGTGACTCTTCCCATGCTTATAAAGATTTATGCCCACCTATCTATTGCACAGTGTTCTTTACACATGTGGGGGTGTTTCCATTCCTTTTTTTTTTTGCATTTGGCTATTTTAAAATCATTCCATAGATCAGAAAGAGGCAAAATTCACCCAACAGTACATAGCATCTATCTAGAAGAACCCCCCCCAATATGTTTTTTTTTTTCTTTACAATAATTTTTTCTATCACACAGAGGGTAGTCTTCGCCTGTTGTGTAGCACTATTACTGATTATAACCATTTAACCATTCATTTATTTTTATTAGCCATTTGTTGTTGGGAGGTATTTTCACAGATAGCTGAACAGGAGACACCTTGACTTTCTATGAACCCTAATCCAAAAATAGGTGGAATAGGTGGTCTATTTTAATGTGGTCAGAAAATATTTAGATGCAAAGTAGTTTGCTTTAGCAGTAAACCCTGCCACACCCTCACCTTTCCCCAATAATAAACTGTTGAAACCAGACAAAAATAAACAGAGATTAAAAAAAAATGAAGTACCAAAGAAAATATCTTATATAACACATTATTTAATATAATATATTGTTCATTGGTTTACTCACTTGATCTTATTTCACCGTCTTCCGATGAAGATACATGGAGCTGAAGTAGCAATATCACCACAGTGTAAATTTTGTACGTTACCCATGCCATGTATGAAGCAAAGAATTCACACCTGAAAAAATAAAAATGTATGTCATTCAGTATTGTACACTAATCATGTAAAGAGCCATACTTGTAGCAAGTATTCAAGTGGAGTTGATAAGAAGACAAATGCATTCTGTATTTGTACAGATAAGTATTTCTTAAGGTGAAATGAATTTTGTATAGCTTAGGGTTAGGAAAGCTCCTTCAATCACCATCACATCTTCCTGTACCCAAAATGACCCCTTATTGGGTGGGAACCTATTGCAGAAGACCTATGCTAAGTCCCTTCTGCAATAAAACAACCTAACTTCACTTTACACACTTTTCTGTTAAATGTACACTGAGATGTGCATGTGCACTTCAATGTAAAATCCCAGCATATCCAGGTTAGGCCATTCCTGCATTATGTATGGTGTTTAGTCATTCTGCCCTGGCCAATCAAGACAGACGATCCTCTGAACCCAAAAAAAAGATTGGGTGAAAATTTTGGTGATAGACCAAGGGGAGGTAAGTTTAGTTCCATGAAAATGTAGGGCTTGCCACTGTTTATCTAGTATTACAAATACTAGTTGACTGGCTGCTATATTGACTTACTGCTTTTTTAATTTAGAAGAAACATGCATATCAGAAATGTCAGAATTGACTCAGAAATCTTTTTGTCTGCAGGTCCTGGGTCAGCATCTACATAGGATTAAAGCTTTAGCATGAATGGCAGGCGTTCTGTTTTTTTTCAGAAAGAGAGGACAAAAATTACATTAAATCCCTGGGTTGGCTTTTACATCTCCTTTTACTCCAACTGTATTTTAAAGTTAAGCTGTGGAAGGTGGAAACCATCCATGCAATTGCACAGAAAACCCCAATCAAATAGGAGATTTCCACATTGGACATTATCTTCTAATATTAAAGCCACACCACTCCTTTGTACTGTAACTTGACGTTCATTTTTTTATAAAATTTCATTTCTTCCATTATATAAAAAAAGAAAAGAAATCTTGTAGATATGATCATGACAGATTTAGTGTTGGTTTTGAATATTCAATAAAATTATTCCAAAGAAAAGAACAAAATTTCACATGGCATTTTACAGCCAAACTGTGTCAGATCAAAGTTATATTCAATGTCTGAAGTCATAAATTCTATTATTATTACAAGAAATCTTCAGATGTTCAGACCATTAAACTGTATTATGCAGATAAATGTAGAAAACTGTTAAACCAGAGCTGTGTGGACAATGGTGTACATTTACGTTGTTTTTTTTTTAACGTACAGCCAGCAATAATATTAGGCAGGGATTTTAGGGAACAGAAGAAAACCAAAACTTTAAGGACAGGTGGCATTTGAAGGCAAATATTTAAATTTAGATTTATGCTTGTTTTACTAAGAGTGCTAATAGGTTACTAATACTATTCTAGAATATTTTATCATAAACATGTTCTGGTCACTCATTAAAGTTGGACATGGCTGTAAGTTAGAAACATTGGCTTCTTGACTCCTAGGATTTGATCCAGTACATTTGTTTACATTTTTTTATACATCTAAAAGACAGAAATATCCAGTTAAAGATCAGGGTCTAGATGGATTAACTGATAGGTATAGATCCTAGATAATAGACTATAGCCCATTGACAAAAGGAAAGGTGAATACTCAAAACAGACCAATCATTTTTATTTTATATAAAAGGGTGGATAACCTTTATATTAAGTAAAATTATGTTTCTTTAAAATACTTTCTTTTTAAAAAAAAAACAAAAGGGAGACCCTCTTTCTGTTCTTACAGCGGCAACACTAATACTGAATTAGAATCCCAGAGCCTCCTGGGGTACCTACATCACATTTTACAGGAGGCCTCCGACTGCTTGGACATGCACAGAGGGGCTTTTCCCCTGCAATAAAAAAGTGCAGATCTCAAGCATGCACAGTGAAGGGGCACCTTTTTTACATTTCCAGGATGAAACGTCACCTAATGTCGCCCATGAGCAGTGTAAGATCAGTTGACGTAAGCAGAAGCCGGAAGACGAAGGAAGAAGATGGTGGTGCCGGGATGAAGAAAAAATCCAGAAAGGCAAGGGACTTACTCAAGTCCAGGTGTGGAGGGATCAGGGGCTGTGCTGAAGTAAATGAAAGTGTCATTTTGTTATTTTAATGAGAATTCCACTTTAATTTCCTTTTACATTTTACTGTGATTGATTAGTGCTATCTGGAACATACCTGGTATAGGCACTGACAAACTGGAGAGTTACTGTACATATTAAATAAATAGCCCTTGTGAAAATTATAGTATATTTAATTTGATTTAAAAAACCATCTTTGACCAAAAATGAAACCCTTCCTGTACCCTATTCTGGGGGTTTTGGGGTTTCGTTACTACCTTGTGTAATTCTTATTTAAGTCTTGCCACTGTTTCTAGGTGCGGTTGACTGATTACCCAGTGCTACAGATGTGTAAATGCCAATTAGTTTACACAGCAAATAGGAAATGTCACCATCACCCAGAAGGTTACATGGACACTCAAAAAAGGACCATTCCTTCTGTGCATGGGACAAGAAAGAAGACTTGGAACCCATAAATCACATGATTGTGGATATAGGAGATTAAAAAGGAAATGTGTTGAAGAGAACGGGTATGTGAAAGGGGAAAGGTCAAAATCACCTTTAAAAGTTACCCTAAATATAATTTAGCACAAAATTTAGTAATTAATTTTACATTTTTTTCAAATTTTGGATCTAACAGCGTACAAACAATGAATGAGCTCGCCAAATAAATTGGTATGTACAAGAAAAAAATGTGTCCATGTCTGTATATGAGAACATACATTTTTTTCTTTCTAGAGAACTAGTTTGCATTTCTTTGGAATGTAGAATGCATTACATGTCTAGCTACCTTGACGTAAAGCAACACCAGACACAAGTTTCAACATCATATTGGCTCAGAGAGGTATGTGTCATGGGTATATTAAATACAGGTTCCTCACAAGTTTCTTAATTGGAGTCCAAGGCTCACCAAATATATCAATTACATGCAACCTTTTGCTTTAAACTACTACATACACTATAAGGAAAAAACATATTACAATTGTTTGTTGCTAAGATATAAAATTAAAATTTCAGAATTTTTGGACTCTGAAGAGTGTTCAACCTCTAAATTTTCCAATCACATCACATATATGAAAGAGGATAACAAATGAAAATGAACCTGGTAAATGGAATGTAGCTAGTAAAAATAGTTCCTCTGATTTCTTAACCGTGTCTTAGGCTTTATGCCCAAACTTAAAATGCCATATTTTTTTTTCTTTTTCCTCACCTGCAAATATTAACATACAGTCAGTAAGCTTGCCAGGAGAACATTTTTCTATCACAGTGTAATGTTTACAATAGCTGATGCCATATTTTTTAATTTATTCTAATGGCACTTGAAAATAGCTTTCATGCCTTTACAACAATAGTATTCACTCAAGAACTGAGCAATCATAGCAATGCCTACCTTTCATGCAACATATATCTCTCAACAATGTGCCCAGGGAGTTGTCATTGTTGTAATCTTTGTTGTTATCATCTTTCTTGCACATTATATTTCTCAAAAAAATGAATATCCAGCAAAAGTGCTAGAGAAATTAAGTTAATTGAATTGGCAGACTGAACTTTTGGAGTATCACAATGTATCAACATTTCTGCAATGTGGGACAGAATTGATATACTAGATAATGGTAGATAAAGATAACCACATGCTTACAAAATCAAATCAAATATAACAACTACCATTTACTTATGTACACTAAGTGCAATTCTGTATGCATAGCCAACATTCCTGGAACAAACATTAATCGGCATAAACTGTGGGAGACTAACTCCTCCAGATTTCCCCAAAAGATCTGTTAGCCAGATGTGTTTGCTGTAGTCCGTAGTTATCCACAAATAGGGATGAGTTTTGGGTTCAGGACTACTAAGGGTTACCCAAAACTGAAAATTATGGGGCTTTCTGACTGGAATGAATTTTTTTAACCATTTTGCACTACATGGTCTTTTGACTATCAGAAGATTTACAATGGCCATTAGTAGGGGAAACTGTTGTGTGCCAGTACCATCACTATAAAAAAGGGGGCAACATAGCAGCCATATTGTCAGTGAAAAGTAAGTCCTTTGCAGGGTAAGCATAGGAAAAGCAAATAAACTCCACTGGATATTTGAGAAAATCAGCCATTTTGCTGCTATTTATTGAGGGCTTTATTATCTTTCTTATTTAGGCATTGTTTTGTGGTCACTTTTCTCTTAAAAAGATGCCTCATCTAAACATCCAGCCTGAAAGGTAAAAATAGGGGGAGAGCAGTGGGCATGTAAGCCCTCATGCCCATACACAACCAATTACCCTTGTTCTGATGTATCCCACATCCCAGTACCTAAAAAAGATGTCAGGGGTTTTTGGATGGGGGCCTATGGTGGAATCTCTCCTCACCCATACATGTCACCCTCTTTGACATATATTCAAAGAAATCCTTGGGATGTCATCCAAGCTGCTCTGTAGACATTTTACATGTAGACCTTTGTCCTGTTTTTCCCAATATCTAAGTTCCAACTGACAGAAATGAAAGCAAATGAATGCATACAAAAATATTACACCAAAATATTTTGTGACATAAAACCAGCCGGCATGTACGTTCTCCAGCTGTTACTGAACTGACTGAAGCTAAGCCAACAGTCTACCACCCTGAGAGCTATGTTTTTGTTGATACACTAGACTTTTTTATTAGTTCAGTATTATTAAGTGTTTTGAAGAAATGATAAAAAAAGAAATCTCAGTTCTCATAAAATATGGGATTAAATAATAGCATTCAGTCCCAAATAGGGATAGATTTAGATTTAGAATATAGATTTTTAAAATGCCTGTTACTCTTTAACTTGGATTTTTAGTTCTTTGTAACGCACCAATCTTGGCAGAATAAGCAAATGGTGGATCAAGGAACCTTTGAGAGTTTTATGAGAAGTAATCTTTATGAGTAGTTTGGAACTTTTGGAGATCACCCATTATTTTCCTGAGATATAGGTATCAGTAAAATAAAAGTGACAGTATTCCCTACTAAGATATCAAAATATAAAAACAGCCCAGCCCATTGCTTCCTGGAAAAGCACTAATTTGCAAGACCAGTGGTATTAATTTTCAAAGGAACTCACATGCAACTGCTCCTAAGAACTATACTTTATAACTCCTATTACCCTAACTTCAAAGTAAATAATTAGGAGAAAATGTAGTAAACTATTTTGCTCAATACCATTTAGAGCAGAAGCTAGGAACATATTGTTTTTAAGGACCTTTTAATGCCTCAGGTGAAGAGTTCAGCTACCACCAAGACTATGACCGGCATGTATGTTCTCATTTGTGCAGGTTTTCTCCAGATGCACTATTATCTTCATGATCACAAAAAATATTGCTTGGAAAATCAGCTTTCATCCAAATGGGCTTAATTGCTGGTAGGAATTTATGTATGTTCTCTGTAAACATGCATGGTATTAATGAAAGTAATAATTACAAAAGATAAAATGAAAGGAGTTTTTACAAAATGCCAAGTAAAGATTTGCCCCTCAGACAATGTCTGCAGAAGGTCCACATGGGTCAACTGGTAGGGCTTATAAATCATTACATGATGTCAACATGTTTCCAAGTGAATTCATATTATAAAATAAAATATAAATTGAATTATTGAAGGATTTTAGGTTATTCACTGCACTTTATCACCTACCTAATACCTACCTTGTTGACCTAACAGCATCACTGCATGAGATTTACATGCTACTTTTGGCTTGCATCTCATTGATATGGAGTGTATAATAAACCCATTTGTTAAATATAATCTAACCAATAGATGGGATAGTCACCTGCCAGTATCCAGTATCTAGGTATACCATTTAAGCTGCCATGAAAAAATGACAGAGGACACTTGGAAGATTTGATTGAGAGTAGGGCTATGGCAGGATTGTTGGGAATAAAGGAGTCATTTAGGACATTATAAATCTGAATAATAGTGCTCCATAATCTATGAATGGCTGGATTCTCCCACCAAATATTCAGCGTAGAGTCCTGTGCAGTATTTTAACACCAGCAGGTATCTGATGTAGAAGCAAGAAAACAGTGTAGGTTTACAGGACCTCTGTACCAGATGTTCTGGCAAGGGAAATTTTATAGAATAAAAAAATGGCTTTCTCGCAGTTTTCCATGTGGTGGTAATACCCAGATATCATTCCTCGTAACAAACAAAGAGAGGCATATGGGAATAACAAGAGGAAAATATTATAAATAAAGGAAATGACATGGGAGTGATGTTCCTGTCGAAGAAGATCTTCAAAGGGAGCACGTTTTCTACATAATATAGATCTATCTGAAAAAGTGGCCAAAAAAAAAGGATAGCTGGCTATACTGGAGGCAAGAAATTATACAACCTAATCAAGAGATTGGGAGTTGTAAAGGTTTGTAGTTGGTGGTCCAAGCGAACCAGTTGTAATTGGCGGTCATTAACTGTAGTCCAGAACAGGAAACTCTTAGTCCCCATTCCTGGTCAGAAAACCAGGTCTAGAAGATTCCTTCCCAGTGTGAACAAGACTATCCTATAAGCGAAGAAGATAAAGTGTGAGACAAGGAAGTTCATGGGGAGTGGAGAAAGAAGACTGGTCTATTCAGCGAATGATCAAAGGTCTAAAAGAGGAATTCTCCAAAGGCACCCAACTTTTATGATCCTGTGATAATATAGAGAACTGCTAAGGAGTCCAGTTCTGTTCTGGCCTTGGGTCTTGTCAAGGATATGTAAATTCAAATAAACGCTCAGAAGAGTTTATGAATCTTAGAGAGAAACATGGAGGGGAGAAAGATCGGGACTGCCTAGAAAAGATAGAGGAAGGACAGGAGAATATCCATATTTAGAGTATTATTCCTAGCAAAGATAAGGGCACGTGTTCATAGCTCTGCAGATTATGTGAATTTTGTGTAACATAGCAGGGTGATTAAGTATGAAAAGTCCAGCAGGGTCTGATGGAATGAGGACTCTTCTACTTAGAAATATATTTTGAAATCTCTTTTAAGCATTACTGTGCTGATTGATGACTCTTTGGCCCTGATTTATTAAAGTTCTCCAAGGCTGGAGAGAATACACTTTCAGAAGAGAAGTTGGGTGATCCAGAAAACATGGAATGTATTTTTAAAAAACATTTGCTATTTGTTAGCAAATGTTTTAAATCCTGGACCAGATTCATTCCAGGTTTGCTGTATTACCCAGCTTCACTTCTGAAAGTGTATTCTCTCCAGCCTTGGAGAGCTTTCATAAATCAGGGCCTTTGTCTGATCGGTTTTAACATTATTTTTTGCTTAAAACCACCCTAACCCCTTCCCATTATTTTAATGATAATTTACATATTAGTGGACTAACAATTTGGGGACCTTTGTAATAAAAATAAATATAACTAATAAAACTTCACGCAAATCTGAATTTGGACCCCATATGATATTCTGAACTGGGACATTTTTTTTTTCACACATTTAATTACTATCTGGAAATATTCCAATTAATTATTTAAAATAAACATAAACATTGCAATTTTAGTGGCATCTCATATACTTTGACTGTGTAATGTAATGTAATTCTGTGGTGGGCAACACCATTGCTACATGCATTAATTTGACACTTTTCCTAAGTGCACGTACCTTTTTATCAAATGTTTCTGTCAAATCTTGTAGTGGATTACTAAAAGTGAACAGACCGAATTACATCAGTAACAGCTTGCAGTGAATTCAAATAGTTCACCCCAGTCCATTAGCAAATAAAGAAGTGTTTATTTGGTGATGCGGAGGACTATCTACCAGTATAATTACTAGTACACTTTTAGCTTTGCAATGTAATACTTGGACCCCCTAACCAAGCTGAAAGCCCATGCCCCACAGGAGCATGATTTGATCCAATGTGAATCCTAGCTTTGATTCCAACAGGGGTCTAGGACTTCAAGGGACAAATTATTAAATACTATACCTTCTTTTTAGATACTAGGACAGTAACATCAACAGTGCAATGTTAAGAGAACTCATAGTACCTTAGTCAGACTAAAAAAAGAAATTGTCTATCAAGTTAATTTCAAGGGTATGGAATGGGGGATAGAAAATGGTTTATGTCTCCATATAAGAAGAATGAAAGAGATTATATAAAAAGGAAAATGGAATAAGATGAATAGTAAAAAGTTACAAATACAAAAGGTAGTGACCATTATGTAATTGTGTGCTGCAGCTGTTGGTATATTGTAATACATAAGGTCATTTTAAATCAATCATAAAAGAAGAAACTTTTATTTGCACAGAAACTTTTTAGAATGTATTTTAGTGGAAGCGTAATCTGAGAATATATTATACATACCAGTACTAAAAGTTCAGCCCAAAGCAAAGAATCAGCTAAAAAGGGCCTCAAAGACATCAAAGCACAATTCAGTGTAAAATCCATCATAAACAAGAAAGCAAGCATTGTGTTCTAGGTCAATGCTTTTAAGAACTATTAAAGAACAAGGCTTATGCACTAAAGGGTATTGGCATTGCTGGCATGATAAACAGATTTTTTTGCAGACACACAAAGCATTGTTGTATTTCTTAAACATATCAGTTTTTTATACTTTTTTTCTTTTAAAAACTAGTTATGATTTTAGAAACTGATCTTATTAATGCATAAATCTAGTGGTTAATAGGAATTTTCATCATTCAAATGATATACGAAGAACAGAGATGGACTTATTTTATGAACACAACAGAAATACAAAGAGGGATTTCAATGAGGATGTTTGGGACCTGGCACTTGAACCTGAAGGTTCTGCTTCAGATTAGGTAAATAAAGGTCAGCAACTGAATACTGAAAAATATGCATTATAATACATGTGAAGCTGGACAATGCAGGAGAGGGGCATTTATGCAGCTTGAGGGTCTCATTCAGGTGTGTGCATGCTAGGACAACTTCATGGGTGAAAACAAGAAATGTTTCTATATATTCATCAATCATTTGTTACTCAAACGGTCGTGTTTTTTTGGAATGGGTTTCTTTTTCTCACCATTCCTTATAAAAACATACATGAAAAGGGCATCTTACTGTTACTTATGTAGCACAAAGCAATTCAAAAGGAACATTACTCAGTTACTGTCCATACTGATTGCTGCATTCAATATAGAAAGTTAGGTTTACCTCTTTACTCTGTTATCATGTAAGTATCACCACCTCCTATATTTGCCATGCTTTTTATACCAATACATGAAGGTAAAACTCACTTGCCCAGATCAACTGTTTGTTTGTTTTTCTAAACAAAGATTTCAGTGGTAATACATGAAAAGGTCAAAAGCAACAAATTTTTATGAGTTATGGTAATCCCTTTAAAGGTACATCCATTAGGAACATCACATATTGTACTATTCTGTTTCAAGGCGAAAAGTATTTTCTTGGCAATAAACTCTTAATAGAGTTAATACACTGTTAGAAAGCCAGATTAAAATGCATGTATTTCTAAAGCTAAATGCAATCAAACTTATTGGGTGAATTAAGATAGAAAATGAAAACTTTGGAAGCCTAAGAACAATCCTTGTGTCCACTGCACTGAAATCACACATAGAAAGAATGTTGGACCACAAAAGTTGCCAAAAGTTCTCACATAAAAAATATTGTACTTGCCTGAAGCTAAAAGCCAAATAATCCGGCGTAATGGTTGGCTGAGAAAAAGTAAGATATAAAACTAGGAATGGACAAGAATTAGCATTCTGCCTTTTGTAAGCCAAAAACATTCTATAGGTTTTATAAAGCATCAGGAATGTATGTTACCACATTTGGCACCAAGTCATGGAAAGATGAGGAAAAGGAGATTTCTTTTTTGAAATAAATGTACTTTGAGAGTTTCCAGAAGAATTTGTTTCACCGTTGTTTTTTTTTTTATTGATTAGTAATGAAGCCAACAAGTAAAAGGAGAGTAAAGTGGCTGACACCTGACCTTTTATTGAATTTCTTGGTAGGTGTTAGGTGGGTGATAATATAAATATTTACAAACTCTGCTTACTGGCTTGGCATGGCTCTAAACTTGGACAATACAGATGGGATGTCCAAAATCCCAAGTACATAAAGTTCAGACTATATGATGTCATAATGTCTGTATTTCAATATATTTTTCACTATTCCATATATACTATTATAGCAGTGTTCCTGTTTCATGCTATAGTGGCACTTATTTTTAAAAAACAAAAGCATTACCTCAATATTTTTCATGTAATATCTGCAAATAATATTATCAGTTTCTGTGAAATTACAGCCTCTTTTCCAACTTCTTAATGCCCATATAAATATCCTACGTGCCTTTGGCCCAAAACAGAATGAGAGTAAAAAACCTTTTTCACAGGACAGCATTTTTGGGAGCAGCTATGTTAAGGTCATATACTGTTCAGATAAATAACTTCACATATCAGAAATCTATCATTTTGTTCTATATGTCATTTCATCTGTCAGTAGCAGTTGTCATGGATGGTGTGCACTGCAATGAGAATCTTCTTCTATCTATACATCAAAGGAACATTCCCTTCACAGAGGTTATCTATGTCTGACACACTTTCAGACAGCTCACAAGTCTAAAGCTGCGTACACACTTGCAATTTTTGTCGTTGGAAAGGATCTTTCACGATCCTTTCCAACGACAAGGGGCTGCAGGATGCATGAACGATGCTGTACATACAGCACCGTTCATGCTCTATGGAGAGGGGAGGGGGGAGAGCGACGGAGCGGCACCCTGCTGCGCGCTCTCCCCTTCCCTTTCATTACGATCGGCTGTCGTCCATCGTCCGTGGATCCGGCAGGTCGGTCGTCCGGACGATGGACGACACCGACTGTACACCGATTATCGGGCAATAAAAATCTGCCGTGTGTACGTAGCTTTACACTTTCAAGCACTTATTAAAGGATTTTGTTCTTAGAAATAATATATAAAAAATCTTTAGAAACAGAGGGTACATTTTTTCTACTTCAAAAATAAACATTATTCATATCCAAAAAATACATATAACAAACGTATTACATACTATATATAGTATTATAAAAAATATTACATACTCCTAAGCCATTTTTTTAAAACCCATTCATTTCATAGGTTTTTATGTATATACAGAATATCTTTCTATAGAAACTTCTCCTCACCTAATCCAATCTAATAAATTTAGTCTCATGGAATGAGCTCAGCTCATTTGTATACGGTCGAAATAGCATAGTGCTTTAGAAAATCCATAGTTATGTCTCTAACTGCCCCTCAAAGGGGCTCACAACCTAATGTCCCAACCATAGTCATATGTCATTAATACAGTCTAAGGTCAATTTGAAGGGAAGCCAATTAACCTAAATGGAACCTAACTCCATTGAATGTGGGAGGAAACTGGTTTTCTCTGAGGAAGCCCACGCAAACACAGGGAGATCATGCAAACTGCATGCAGATAGTGCCCTGGACGAAATTGAAACCTGGGACCTAGCACTGCAAAGGCCGGAGTGCTGACCTCTAGGGCACCATTCTGCCCCAAAGATAACCGCGGGGCTTGACAAGAATGTTGCACACAGTTTACGTTGTATTCTGTAAGTAATAAAGATATTTTGGTCAGTTTTCCCACTGGCTAATAGTCATCAAAGACAGTACAGCCCAAAATCATAATTCATCTTACTATACTACACTTTAATGCTGTAGAATTTCTAGTTTTTAAGTTCATTTTCTGTTTTTCATCAGGGGTGTCTTTAAGGCAGTAGAAAATAGATACACTTTGTTCAGTAAAGCTAGGTGATGCAGCAAACCTGGAATTGATTCGGTCTAGGACTGAAAACATGTACTAGCAAATGTCTACACTTTCAGCATTTCAGCCTTGGAGATGTTTAATAAATCAGCCCTACTGTATCTAAAAATAATGGCTTTTACTAACTGATTCCCATTCTATATATATTTTTTTTAAATCCCACTTTTGAAGGACTCATTTTAAAAAAATGTTGGGTTCAGGGAGGGTGAAACAAGTAAAAATGTACACCCGCTTTGATCATCCAGCATTGTACTGCAAAACTGGATGTTTAAAGGGAACAAGCCCTAATTTTACTTCAGTAAGTCACCCTGCAAAGGTTGGATGAATTCCTTATTCTATTCTTACCCCTTAACAGCATATCCTATTATAGCAAGCCTAACAACTCCTTTAAATGAACTGAACTCTATACGGAATTTTCTCTAACTTCCAAAACTATTTTGCTGTGAAAACTTTTACAATCCACATCAAAGTTCTGCAGTTTTTTTGTAGTTTATTACTTTGATTGTTAAGTAAGGTATTTTAAAACTATTTTCAGGACACTAAATAAAGGTTCTAGTTCTGCTAAAATACATCCAGGTTTTATTTACAGTGCACAGATTTTAGCATTTATCATTACTTTCTGCAGATTCAAGATAATCGTGGTAAATAAATGCTCTATCTTCACTGTAATCACACCATAAATTCCAGTGTTGTTAAAACTAATGTATAGAAGGCATAAATGTTGTGGTTTCATTATCTAGCTAAAAAGAATAATTAAAGTTTTTGGAGCACTAGATTTCTTCTTTAGGTACATTGACTGAAGCCCAACTGGGGAACTCAGAGGAACTCAGGCTAACTTTTTCATTATTTTTATTAGGCTCCATACATTTTTGCCAGGGTTAGGCTCTTAGCTTTGCCTTAAAGCTGAAATCCCGGCACACACGTTACTAGAAAATGTTACTAGAAATGCAGTTATGTATTATTATTATTATTATTATTATTATTATTAATAAACAGGATTTATATAGCATCAACATATTACGCAGCACTGTACCAATAAATAGGGATTGCAAATGACAGACTAATACAGACAGTGATATAGGAGGAGAGGACCATGCCCCGAAGAGATTACAATCTAGTAGGTGGGGGAATTTCACACACAACATGATGGGAGATATGTAGTGGTAGGAAGTAGTGATGGTTTCAAAAGACAGAATAAGATGGGTAGGCAACTTTAAAAAAATGGGCTATGAGCGCTTTTTTAAATGAGCAGAAAGTAGGAGCAAGCCGAATAGGATGAGGAAGACCATTCCAGAGAGTTGGGGCAGCTCTAGAGAAGTCTTCTATGCATGCGAATGATGAGCTTGAATTTGATTCTCGGGTGAAATGGAAGCCAATGGAGATAACTACAAAGAGATGCAGCAGAAGAGGAGCGGTGGGAAGGATGGATGAGTCTGGCCGCAGCATTCATGATAGATTGGAATGGAGAGCAGTTTGGCTGAGGAGGGAAGGTTGGGCTCATCCATTGCAACATTAAAATCACCAAGGATGACGGTGGGCAGGTCATGGGAAAGAATGTGTGGGAGCCAGGATGCAAAGCTTTCCACAAAATGTGATACTGGGCCAGGGGGGAGGTAGACAACAGCAACAATGAGAGGTAGGGGGCTAAAGAGTCGGACAGAGTGGACTTCAAATGAGGTTAAAATGAGAGAGGGTGGGGTAGGAAGGACAGTTAGGTGAGAGAAGGAGACCCACACCGCCCCCTACTTTGTTGCCAGGTCTAGGGGTATGTGTAAAGTGCAGGCCTCCATAGGAGAGAGCAGCAGCAGAGGCAGAGTGGGAGGAGGAAAGCCAAGTTTCAGTGGGAGCCAGAATAGTCAGAGACTAAAGCTGCGTACACACGTCAGATTTTTTCTCGCCCGATAATCGGCATCGGCCAGATGTCGGGTGAAAATCTGGTGTGTGTACAGTCGGCGTCGTCCATCGTGCGAACGACCGTCCTGGCGGATCCACGGATGATGAACGACGACTGATCCAAAAGCAAGGGAAGGGGAGAGCGCGCAGCAGGGTGCCGCTCCGTCGCTCTCCCCCTCCCCTCTCCATAGAGCAGAACGGTGCTGTATGTACAGCACCGTTCATGCATCGTGTAGTCCTTTGTTGTTGGAAAGGATTGTGAAAGATCCTTTCCAACGACAAAAATTGCACATGTGTACGCAGCTTTAGAAAGGGGAAGGTTGTGTATGGAGGTTAATTTGTTGCCAACAGATCTGGCATTCCATAGACTGCCAGAGAGAGGGGGTAAGGACTTATGGGTAGGGTGACAGAGAAATAAGGAGAGTGAAGAAGCAGAGAGACAATGAGTTATCAGACTGGGGAGTGCAGGGAGTAGTGCCAGCAAAGAGGGAGCAGGATGAATAATAAATTTTTACAGATAACTGGGGACCATATGCATACAATAAACAATGTGGCAAACTGAAGTCCAAGAGAAGCAGTCCAATAAAATGGGTGAGGCTTGTAAACTTGCTGAGTTCCAGGAGTGAGGGATGATGACTAATTCAAAGAGATGGTTTGATGAAATACCAGTTTAGAATGGTAGCAGCAGCAGAGGATGTGTTAGAGTTCAGATGGATAAATCAGTCCAAAGTCAGGAGATAGAAGTTGCAGTGTATAATTATATGTCCAAATCTGTTCCAATTCCTGTGTCAATTCCCTGGATTAATTCCCATTGCACTTATAATTTGGGCACTTGACATTTGGGCATGTGACCTTGGCTGTTGTTTAAATTGAAGTGCTTTGGGCTCTGATTATGGATTGACTGACCAGAGTAACAAAAAATCAAACAAAATGCAACAAATATAAAGATTCAAATTTAACTTGAGGAACAGTAACTGGCACCAACCAGATGGCTTACATTAACATGTAGTGACAAGTAGCATACTGTGTAAAAAGAAAGATTACCTAATCAGTATACTGCTACTCCTTCATATCCTGGGTCAGAAGGCAAACCACCCTTAATGCAGACCTAAAGTCAATGTTTTTACTTTACATAAAACGGTAGACAACCCTTTTATATAAAGAAAAAAAATCTTTTAAGTAGAAATGGTAGAAATGCCAACTTCACGCATGCACCGTGAGATCAGCTCTCTTTTTTCGGTTCACATATCAAGAAGAAGGATCACCGAAGATTGCAGCGCCAACGCTTCCTCTGTCCTTGGAAAAAGAAAAAATCTGGTAAAGTGTGATTTTTTTTGTATTTTTTGTTTAGTTCTACTTTAACTGCACCACACTCTGGTAGGGGAGTATAAATCTCAGACAGAAATACAACTCTATTGGTAGATGCTGTGACTCCCGTATGTGTGAATCAGCTTTGAATTAAACTGCTGGCATGCCATTCACATTCAAACATACAACAGATTTAAAATTAATGTTCTAAACTTAGGGCAGTAAAGCTAAGGATGTTGCCGAGAAAGCCACATTACTCGACAAAGAAATGTAAATTTTTCGGTTTTTGCAGTGAGCCAATAATAGGAGCAAATTGATAGGTATATGTAAAATATTTGGGATATATATATATATATATATATATATATATATATATATAATTGATTTAGATATCTGTTTTCTGATGGCTGGCAGTTATTTAAAGGTGTTTCTCCCCTCCCACTTTTGACATTTTAGAGCAAACATCCCACATTTTATGAAGCAACGGCCTGATGAAATCTTTATACAAAAGTATATTTGGACATTAAAGGCTTTGTTAACACATTTGTATACTAACACCTGTAAGACAGTGTTTACTGACACTGTCCACTGCTTTGCCATTGAAAATAATTACTGGATCTTTGGCAAATATGACTTTCTCTTTCTGTTAGTAAGATGTTTACACAGCCTCAGAATGACCTCAGTTCACCCTAGAAACACATTTGGCAAATTGAAGAATCTATGCCAGATGAACATAGATTCTTAAGATAGCAATACAAGAGATGTTTCAGAATAAGGTACAGAGGCATAATGAGTATTTGTATATAACACAGTGGACAATATTTTTTTTATTTTATAGATTATATATGTGTACCCTACATAAAATACTGTTCAAATAATCTATTTTTATTTTATTTTTCTTTCTTTCTGGAGCTGACCATTCCCTCATTTTAACCCACTCCAACCAATCTTACATTATGTCTTTTTTAATTCTTTGGGTCTGATTTATTAAAGCTTTTCCAGGCTGGAGAAGATACTCTTTCATTAGTGAGCCTGGGTGATCCACCAAACCTGGAGTGGATTGCTTAAAAGTCAACTGCTATTTGTTAGCAATCGTTTTCAGTCCTGGACCAGATCCATTCCAGGTTTGCTGGATCACCTTCACTGAGGAAAGTGTATCCTCTCCAGTCTTAGACAGCTTTAATAAATCAAGCCCATTCTTTGAAAAGATAGGTATAGCTATTTAAATCCACTGTCTTCATCCCTTGCCAGGGTCACATTTGGGTGCAAAGAACCATTAAGTCAATGTTGCAGATGTTTCTGCACTGTACAACAATAGGAAGGGTCCACGCCAAACAGGCAGGGATGTAGACACCTGAACCGAGACCCTTCCTCCTGTAAACAAAAGAAAACATAAAACTGGGAACTGAAGTCCAATGTGACAACTGCTTCACCTAAAATACCAGGAACATACTTTTTTTATTCCAATTTTCAGTCAGTGGGAGTGTGGTGTAACAATTACCTGGGGATCAGCTTTTATTGAACTCTTAGTGAGCCTTTCTCAATCTTTTTAAGGCAAAGTAACCTTTGAATCCCAGGAACCCTTTCTAAAAATTGGTATATCAGCTGTTCAAGGCACATTGGCATTGTGATCAGTAATAGGTATGTTTCTTTTATTAATGTCCAGTGGAAAGAATGCCCCATTAAAAATGATTTAAAAAAATCATTGAAGTCATTTGTAACTCGTCTGAGAGTCATGATGTGCGAGTTTTAAGAATTTCTTGGAACCCTTGAGTTTCATGGAATCCTGGTTCAAAGGGGCTGTTCTAGGCTCCAACATGCTGTTACATGCCAGCTATAACCAACTCTGGAATCTGTACTTTTATATATAAGGGAGACAGGACATCACAGTAAAAGTAAGTATATATGTCAGAGAAAGTTTTTTTTTCTAAAGCTCTTTTACTGCTTTTAAAACTATGTTAATAGTTTATTTCCATATTCAGGGCAAATGTGCACTTCATTATGTCTTGTTCTGCAAGATGCATTTGTGTGGGAGAGCTATCTTCAAAGAAGAATTGGGAACTTAGCTTACTCATGTCAAAGCTGTCCCCATTAGGGTAAAATAAAAGAAAAGATCAACAAAATGACAGAAATTGAAGATTCTTCTCCAATAAGTAGTACATTTGTAATGCTGCAAAATCGCCTTCCAGTCCTGAGATGAGCAGTACATTGCACAGAATATCTCTGTTGACAAATATACATC
The DNA here is from genome assembly GCF_032062135.1 of Pyxicephalus adspersus. Taxonomy (NCBI): domain Eukaryota; kingdom Metazoa; phylum Chordata; class Amphibia; order Anura; family Pyxicephalidae; genus Pyxicephalus; species Pyxicephalus adspersus. Next base: position 64,387,528 of record NC_092861.1, read on the forward strand.
TATATATTGGATTGTAGATGAGGGAATTGCTAGACCCACTAAAATTCAATAAAAACACAGATCAACATGTAATTTTCATCAGATATATTTTATGTAGGTTTTGTAGTATTTTTGATGCAGATCAAATCTGTGTTCAGTTTTTCACTAGCATGTCTAGTTTTTGTGATGCAGCTAAATATATATTGTGTGACATTTGTTATAAATAGCCTTAAAATATTACATCATTTAACAAAAGTTTTATTTTTTAAGGTTAGAGACCGGACTAAGTGCGATTGATTTCATTTGTCATCATGCCTAAAAATTGCCCTAATGATCCAGTTTCTGTTATGTGTGTGGTTCATTCACGATTAAAGCACAACGTCGCCAATTTACCACAAAACTTAAAAAGATAGTACAAATTACATTTCGGCTCTCCACTTGGTGACCAGGATAAATCTTGGGCTCCACATGTCATCTGTACCAGTTCTTTAAATGGACTATGTGACTGGCTAAATCTGCAATGCCATCTGCAATCCCAATGGTGTGGAGAGAACCGCGAGACCATCTAATTGACTGCTATTTGTACCGCATCAACAAAATTGGATTTTCAGGTAAAACTAAGCACAAAATTTTATATTCCAGCCTTGATTCTGCAATTAGGTCTGTTCCCCATGATGATTCCATGCCAGTTTCATTACCATTCACATGGTGTACTTCCTTCTCTAGAAGGTTATGAGGAATGCGTTGGAGTTGCAGCCAGTTACAACCCCGAATCATCTGATCCTGAGTACTTGGCCCATGAAGATTCAGAACCAGAGACCTTTACACAAGCAGAGTTGAATGATCTTGTTCGTGATCTAAATCTCTCCAAAGACAAAGCAGAACTTCTAGCTTCAAGGCTTAAACAGAAGCACTTGCTTGCAAAAGGTGTAACTGTAACTCACTACAGAAAACAAAGTCATAACATGACAACGTTCTTCACTAGTGATGTGCTACTGTCATGATATAAATGAACGCTTTTCCAGTTTGTCACAAGAGCATGTTCCATCTGAATGGCGTATCTTCATTGATTCCTCTAAAAGAAGCTTGAAAGCAGTCTTACTGCATATTGGTAATTCCAAACCAAGTTTACCGATTGCCCATTCCGTTAACCTAAAGGAGACCTATGACAACTGCAAAAATTAAGGAAGGGATATTTATAGGGCCACAGATCAAGTCTGTTTTGCAGGATGATGTTTTCAAACAATCTCTCTCAGCAGCTGAGCTAAAAGCTTGGGATGCATTCAAGTCTCCTGCAAAATAGGAAGGAGTCCAGAATCTGCTTGATTCATACCAGAAACTGGGTTGTTGCATGTCATTAAAATGACATTTCTTGCACTCACATCTAGAATACTTCCCGCAAAATCTTGGTATGGGGAGTGACAAACTAGGAGAACAATTTCACCAGGACATTCAGTTATTGGAGCACCACTACCAAGGTTTCTGGAATAAAAGTATGATGGCTGACTACTGCTGGATGCTGTACCACAACAATCCAAAGAGTACACAAGAAAATCATACTCAGTAGATCAGTAGATCTATACCACAGTGTGCCTTTACTTTACGCTGAAGAAAAACTGATTTAGAAAAGTTTGCTGTGGTTTCTGATGATTATCAAAACTAACTTTTTGTTGACCTGTGTAATTTTAGAAGAAATTTAAAGGAAATTATAGATATTTTGGGGTAATATTAGAAATTTAACATTTTCAGATTCAGTTCCAATATTTTCCTTAAGAAATTAAACCTTGCCTACCAGGTAAAATTGTGCTTACATGTCACACATTAATCCTTGCATAGTCCTATTTTTTTCTTTCATTGTTTCAAATATGTTTTTTATTCCACTTATTCTTTAGTTTTTTCCTATTTCCTCTTTATATAGTTCTGTAAACACAGGAAATGAGCCTGATCATAGATGGAATACTTTTTTTTAAATATTCTATGGAATCCTAACAATGACATAATTTTTGAGGTCATCTGTGATAGGATGTTTTGAATGATGTTCTCAGAAAATCATCTTAAGAAGGGGCAGGCCAATATGCTCATTCTTTATTCTATTTTCTTAGCATAGGTACTTAAAGTTACACGTAATATAACAAAAACAGAAATAAAAAATATCACAATAATGTTTCTAAAATATGTATTGGTTTGAGATAATGTCTTGGCACTTGAACTCGAAACACTATCAAATAATAGTATTGATATAAATAGAATGTATAACATTTTTCTGTAAAATAATGGATAATTAGAGGAATACTCCAAACATAAAGCAACCACGCAGTCAGTCAGCAACCTTGGGAATTGTGAGGAAGATAATTAAGTAGACACAGGGTTCAGGCAATTGTTAGGAGGTTAGACAGAAGGAAATAATTAGTCACAGAAAAAAATGTGTTCTTCAGGCTAACAAATCTATATTAACTCTTACCAACCAAGAAATGCTTCCCTCAGGAAGGGAGTACATACAAGAAATTGATAAAAAACAGAACTGCAAATGCAACTGCAACAGAGCACAGAAGTATTGTATATAAAGTTTGGGAAGCTCTATTCAGTTGCTATGAAAAAACAACAGACACCCTGTATCACTATGACTTTTTGAATTTTTGAGAAACAAGGAATCCCTTTAATGGATTTGCAATGAGGCTTTAATACAGGTTGCTTATAGACCTCTGGAAGAACCTCTTTTGGGTAGCCAGTAGCCATAACATCTATTTATGGATATTGTTGGACTAACGTTTTAACTGTCAAGTATATTTGTAATATCTAAGTATAGTAAGTGTTTTTAGGAAACCAAGTTTATCAAAAGCTATCACCTAGTAGGCAAATACATAGAAGTTCAATGCATTGTATTGCATCACAAATAACTTCATTGCTTCTGTCTCCCTCTATTTCCCTTTGATTTTTGTTCTGTCTATAGAACATTTTACTAACAGCACCTGGACAGTCAGTTAATGTTGAAAATTTACAGCAAAAACATTTTTTGTAATTATTTCATTCAGTTTTATTACAATGTAGCCTTCATCTGTACAAAGTATATAGAAATGTACCATGCCAAGGAATGTGAACAATTAATTGAACAATGTGTTCCATTCTTGATATGGGCAACATTCCTATGTCATTTGAGGTGAGTTTATAAGATCTGGATAAATGAGTCCATCAAATCCAGGAACATAGGCAATAATAATACATCAACAAATCATTCACTATGATTGTAACCAAACTAAGATCTAGTATTGTTAAAGGCATTTCTCTTTAATTTTTATTTATTTTCACTCTGTTCTAAGTTACACTAGAGAATAAAAAATAGACTTTACTTTTCAGAAATCAGTTGAATTTATTTTGCAGTACAAACATTCACTACACTGTTCTCATCTTTAATATAAGGTCCAACAAAAAGAACTTAGAACTACACAACAATACAAACACAACTCAATACAGGTTGCTTATAACCCTGTAGAAGAACTTCTTTTGAGTAGCCAGTAGCCATAACAACTATTTATGGATCTTGTTTGACTATCCAAAGAAAGGCAATATATTTACATGTCCCTGCTACTTTCTATGGCCAACAAAGTAAAACACTTTTCTTACTTATGCAAAACTTATTTTTTCTTTACTTTGGAATTGAAATAAAGCATACCTTAGCTCATTAACATTTTTACAAGCAAAAGTTATATCTGAGCTCACCAATGGATAATTTACCACATACTTTTTGTTTATATATCCTAATGTTTTTAGAAGATAATATTCTCCTTTTAGGAGTTTCAAAGAAAAGAGTAGTCTTTAAAGTCACAAAAATGTAAGCAGTATGAGCTATGCAAGAAATATAATTTTAATAGTTTGGTCCAAAAGCCTCATGAAAAAGAGCAACACATTCTGCAGCCCTGTCTAGCAAGGTGAGATAACACATTGTACTAGTAAAACAAGGTTATTTTGGTATGTAGAACATGGCAGAGATGGGATGAGGGGAAAGTGAAGAAAAGTTTAATTATAATTAGCTAGTATTTATATAGCACCAATATATAATGCAGCACTTTACAAAGTCCCTAGCCTTGTCACTAGCTGTCCCTGTAGTTCAGGCTTCACGTGGAGGAGAAGATGTAGGAAATGACTATCAAGTTCTGATTTTCACAGTGTTCAGATTTCAGCACCAAAAACAATGAAAAGTAAAGAACATCAAAGCTCAATATGTATCATTCAAGAATGCAAAGTAATCTTAGTGAGTGAGTGAAGACAATTTCAAATTAACAGACATTCTTTACCAACTGCATGGACTTTTCACTTCAAAGAGGTGTGCAAATCTGAACTCCTGAACCTTGAAAGACTGTACTATTTGCACTAACATTACACTTATTTGCTGTGACACACAGTGGTGCCTTCTTAGAAGAAAAAGTATTTACATTCCAATTCCATTTGCCATGCAAAGGTTCTACCCACTATACTTAATTAGGTAATAATTCATATAAAGGTGTAAATACTTATGTTAAAAAGGCTGTGGTATGCTTCTCAGGGTCTTTTCATTCACAATGTGTTCATGTCACTAACAGTCTTTCAAAGGAACTTACAGCCTAATCCATACCATAGTCATAAGTCATTAATTTAACCTAAAGCCAATTTAATGAGAACCCAATACACCTACCAGTATCTTTTGGGATGTGGGAGGAAGTGGGAATGCCTGATGAAATGCCACAAAAATGTGAACTCCACACAGATAGTATGCTGGCCTGTCCTTGTGCTAAAAGGCTAGAGTGCTAACCAAGCTGTCCATAAACTATAAATAAAATGCGCCCTATATGTGAAATAAGTGGGTCAAACTAAGCCTTTATTACTCATTTCCTAGCAACATGGTATGGTTGAAGTGCAACATACAATCTGTGTTGGCTGAGCTCATCTGTGCCAGCTAGAGGCTCCTGTAGGGTAACACTGCCGTAACCATACAGTGTAAGCATTAACCTAGTTCGGAGAATTTTTAAATCTTTAGAAGCACTATAATCCCACCAATTTTCAGTGTAGACCTCCACTGCATAATTAGAAGACATAAAAAACATGGTGATTGTTAGCACATGATTAGTAGGCTGAATTGACCACAACTTCATTGTATTTATTGAATTTGAATTGAATTTCATTGAATTTCCTATGTCAAAGGTCTATGAAATATGGAATATATAGAACAATGTGTTCCCCCTATTGTTGTGAAGGATAAACTTGCCCACATACTATTCAACTAGTAAGATTGAAGTCTATAGGAGGCAAACCTTGCTTTTAAGATCTTACCATTTTAAGGACAACTAAGGCAAAAAAGACAATGGCCCTCATTTATGAAAGCTCTCCAGGCTGGGGATAATACACTTTCAGAAGTGAAGCTGGGTGATCCACAAAACATGGACTGGATTTTTTAAAATTATTTGCTATTTGCTAGCAAATGTTTTGAATCCTGGACCAGATCCATTCCAGGTTTGGTGGATCACCCAGCTTCACTTCTGAAAGTGTATTATCCCCAGCCTGGAGAGCTTTCATAAATCAGGGCCAATGGGTGCTGGGCACTGCCATTGTTGACAGGTACCGATTTTAAAATATTGGCCAATTATGGCCAAATCAACCAGATTATTATTTATCAGTTTACCCGCTGATAAATGATTTATCAGTGAGATTAAAAATGTTTAATAAACTATTTCATTCTGAAGCAGTTCTTATGATTCTTAGTGATTCTTATTGAATGTTGTGTTCCATTAATGTACTGTACAGCCTAATTTACTGTAAAAAAATTCTTACCATAAAATCACAAATATTCAGTTTTGCCTTCCAGTAAAAGGGCCTAATGTCTTTTATTTGTGTCTTGCCAAATGTTAAAATAATTCTGGCAACATCTGTAAATAGTTGGCCTGTTTACTTTGACATTTGCGTGCAGGCCATTATGAAAGAGAGAACCAGATTCTATCTCTATTATTTCAATGGAATTGTTTATTGCCAGAAATCACAAATTCTGCCATCCTTTGTAGGCAGGGCTGGATTTCAAGTTAAGTTGCTGACTACAAATACATAAGCACATGCAATTTAACTCACAGCTGACAAAAGAATAAACTTGGAAATGCATTCAGAAAAAAATATATTTGAAAATATTGTCCTTAAATAGCACCTGAACATGTCACTTGTGGCAATTAGATAGTATAGAGTATGTTTAAAAATAATAATTGTGCCTAATCCATACCCCAAAAATGACCAAATACCATCACCCTATAAAAATAGCAGTGGATTTCCTGGTATTTGAGTGCACTTAGGCACGCCTATACCAAAATCCTAGTAGCTGTAAATCTGCAGTGTGAGATCTAGCAAATGTACAGTTACCTTTCACTAATAGTCCTAAAATATTTGAAGTGAGGTTTTTGTGATGTAATTACTGTTCTCCTTGATAAAGGCTCTGACATAAAGGTGAAAAAACCTTGCCTACACCAAGATGGTCTTTTTCGCTCATGGTACATGGTACATGGTAAGTCAATGGTGGAGAAAGATACAGGGAGCCGTACTTCCAAATACTGGTGACAAGTCATGTGACCCCTGCCTTCCTTCTTGGCACAAATTTTTTAAATTAATCTGTGCATGCAGGACATAACAACAGGTAAACTTTAATTTTATCTTCTTAGAAAGAAAAACCTTGTATAAGCTAAAAGTCGTAGTTTACACTGGGCTACGAACTGTCCAAGTTACACAATTTTTTACTGACCCCGTTCTATCACATGGACTGAGTCACATGCTCGTCCATACCTGTAGGTACTAGGTATTTACTTTAGCTCCTGGTGCTCAATGGAAAGGTGAGTTATGCTAGGACAGATTAAACAAAACTGAAAACTTGCTTTAAATAAAAAAACAAAAAACAATTGTTTTTTCATTGTTTTAATTTACAAAAATGTAAAAAAAACTTTAGTAGAAATGAAGTACCAAGCAAACTCCAATATGATAAAACTGGATACCTAATTTTCTGGTAGGGGTAACTACAACATTACCCTTTGAATCTGGAACAGTGATATCATAGTTTAAAAGTATGTACCCCTTGATATGCATGTTTTACATTTATTATCAGCACCCAGTAATGACATGTAAGGGTTATCTAACCAACTATAAATTTTAAATGAATAAATATCAATTGTCATTATCTGTTTTGTGTCTGAAACATCAATTGTAAAGCTCCTCACTGTTCTGATTAATGTATTGATGAAGTAACCCCTCAAGGTGCTAGAGATGTGGCTTTATGCGACTGAAGCACTTCTGATCCTTTTTATTTAAAAAAAACATTTCTTTAAAAGTCACATTAATCAAAAAATACTATTTGCAACATACTTCCGGGCAAAAGAATTCCAGAACAAATATTCACTAGCTAAAAATTCATTTCCAAATTATTTCTATTACACGTCATTACACAATCTGGATTTTACAAATGTAGATTAACTTTGAAAATCTTTACTATATCCCTTGATAACTTGTTGTAATTGTGCTTAATGCTGGAAGAATTAAATGTATTTTCCTAAGGTTAGGTACTGTTCAATTTACAATAATGTGCTACAAAATATCCCACACATGTTTTCATAATAAGTGTTTCATAATATTCTATGAGCACCACCCTTTCTCTGTTTAAGCTTTCCAATTAACAAGCAAGACATCCTGCAGATTTTAAATAAATTTAGCACTTAGCAGTAAAAATGTTGTGTAAACCCTAAAATTTAAACTTGTTTGCCCCATTTAGGTCTGTTAAAATATGATATACAATGCAGTCTGAATTAGGCAGTTTTTTTCTCCTCTAATATAGTTTTAGAACATAGTTTTAACACCCATGGATTCCCAAATTATTTTAAAACTAGGATTGGCGCTTACAATTGTCAGCTCTTCATCCTAAAACATTCATCCTAAAAGAAAAAAATGCAGAAACTGCATAAAAACTGTATTTAAGATTTAATTTGTTATTTACTTATTTACAGTCCACCTAAATTCAATAGTCAGCCTAACCCTATTCCTTCCACAGGAGACACTGTCCAAACACATCTCTCCTTGTAGACACAGTACAGTGGGCCTGATAGCATAATGATTTTAGGAAATCCATTTTAGGTTTGCTGGAACACCCAGGTTCAGTAATGAAAGTGTATATTCTCCAGCGTTGTTAAATCAGGACCAGTGAGTCTGACCACTCTAAATAGGAAGTGTGTTACTGGTCAGGTTTAGCTACTCACAGTAGAACTGTGGGGAAAATTAGAAACTAGAACAAAGAATACATAGGGTACCACTTATAAAACATATACTTGACTTATCTTTTTGGTTTCCTCATCTATATACAACCACGCCCTGTAAGCTGCTTCTCTTCAGCACTCCATGCATTGCAGGCACTCCATTGAGTACATTGTTGTACCAGCTGGGCCAAGGGGCCACTCCACCCAGATAGCAAGTAAAATAAGTGCACAGGGTAGCTTTTATATTTCCCCATCATTCAACTTTAAAAATATGCTTCAAATAGAAAGTGAAGAACTTTGAAAAAACTACCCTGGCATAAATCTACATACTTGTCTGGGCATAACAATGAATGATACAGACATCTTTAAAAGTCAAAATTACAGCAATAGGTAATAGGAATTAGTACTTGCTTTTATTCAAGCACATAGTGACAGCTATTTTGTGAATATAAATGGTTGATGGCTTTGTTAACCTCCTTATGTGATGACTACTCTGGCACTTAAATTGTTTCCCATGAGCTGGAAAATCTTTGTGCAGGGTGGAACTAAAGGATGGGTATCTATCACAACTACCTCTATTTATATAGTATGGAAAAAGTTTATTGATCAATATTAAATAAATACTAGACAACAGGTAAAATTAGGAGAACTGTCATTCAAATGGCATCCAATAACATCTGCATACATACATGAAGTTGAAACTGTTCAGGAAAAGTCTGCCCCAAAAAGGAGTAAAGAGAATCCTTATATCATGAGAACAGGTGGATATTGTTCATGGCTTCCATGACTTTTGCATTGCAAAGTGGGACGTATCTACATGAGGTTGAAACAGTTCAAGCAAAATCTACCCCAAAAGATAGCAATAGTAATGGGATTTCCTATGTAGTGATATCTGTTCTCATAGAAGTAAATGTAGTCCTAAGGTCAAGAGGGAAAGTGCATGCAGGCTTCTACAATAAATGGCCTTTACTAAGTTACTTGAGAGATACTTGCTTTTTCAAGAACCATGAATTTTATTTCTTATATAACTTTGTAGAGGAGTACAATTCCTTACTGGGGTAGAAATTAAATTCAAATTCAGACATGTATGTTGTATACCAGCATTTCCACAGTAACAGTTAATATTTACAGCATGACAGTCCATTTGTGTATTTCAAAGTTTTATTCATTCTACTGTCCCATTGTTATTGAATTAGCATTCATCTGTAACCTTCTTCTTCCAGGTGTTGCCATGTGGGTAACATAAAAAGGAGTGAGTAACATAAAAAGGGGATTTTAGGATTCTCCCTAAAACTTTCCTATTGGTGATGTTCTTGACAACTTCCTTGGAATCAGAAGGAAAGTGTGCAGCTTGTGAGCAATATAACTGACCTTAACTGGTGTTGCTATTTGTGGATGCTACTTAGTTAAAATAGGGAGATTTATGCTGTTTGGAAAATTTTTATTTTTTCAACAATGGGGAAAAGATTTTATAGTTACAGGTTAAAGTTATTTTCAAATTACTTGTTGTCAGTGATACCTGTCATTTAAATTTAAGCTGAAATGTCCTTAAAACAGAATGCAATAAAAATATAAAGTGTTAATGGCTTTTAAGACATGTCATATTATTGTAAAGAAGAATCTATGCTTGATCACATTTGCAGACCTTATTAAACATGTACTGAGCATATATTTAAAGAATTTAAATTATGCATCAACAACCTTCAGTAAAACAGTTAAATATTTTCATCAGTATTAAAAGTAATGGTCCACAAATCTAAGTATATATTATGTTACTATGACATCCTTACATGGTATTTATTCATTTATGGCTCACCACTTTCTGGATTAGTAGTTCTATGTGTGTCATAAAGTTCTGCTATTCCCAAAGCCACAGCGTCACTGCCACAGCTGGAACATATCATATGTATTAGTGAGCACACAGTAAATAATACACATTTTTCAGTGACATGGCAAAATGAAGTGAACCATTACTCACCTGTGTTTTCTCTTTCAAGGATAGTTCCCTTTTTCAGTTTCTTTTTTCGTTTTGGGTATCTTTTTACAGAAAGAGGAGTAGTGGTGTCCTTGAAGATGCTTTGGTACAAAAGCCTTTATTGTGTGATTAGGACACTACCAGACAAAGAACTCGCTTGAGAGCTGATATACCTAAAACAGAAGGCAACCAGGACTGCCATGGTGTCCAAAGTGTAAATACCCTTTTCTAGTGGTAACTGTAACAATAGAAAAGCAAACTCACCCAGAAGGGGGCCCACTAGACGCTTTTTTGTGTACATATGAAAATAACACAAATCCAGCACTGTATCATTAAAGTTTATGAAAGTTACTGTTAACACTTATCTTGCGCCTTCTGCAACATTTCCAACCAGGAAGTCCTAATGCCAGACATGTGGGAGGAAACTTCAGAATAACTGTTGTTAAACACAGATTCCCTTTGCAGCCTGCGCAGTAAGGAGAATTTGTTTAGTTGTCTTAGTATTATAGATTTATTTTGGTTTGAGCTTCTGTTCATCATAGCTAGTACCTACATTTGTGTTTCTTTAGCTAAAAGCTGTTTGTAGTTCTACACTTTCCATTTGTAATAGGATAATATAGAAATTGTGTTGAGGGGTACTAATAATTAAGTCATTACATAAAATATGGTGATGTCTCCCACAGTGGTTCTCTAAAATTCAAGACACCTAAAGGATGGAGGACCTTACTTCTCGTCTGAGAGGCACGAAAAAAACCTTCTAGAAGAAAAAAAATGTTGGGTCTACTTTTTGTTTTATCATCTATTTCTTTGTTTTGATTTATATATAGATATATATTTATATATATGTCACGCATGGAGAGACAGGACTACTAGGGAGCGCTACAACTTGCACAGAGGTGGTGTGAGCCCTGGGAAGGGCCAAGGTGCAGAGTTTAAGCAGTAACCAGGCCTTCTCCAGAGGCTCTGATGGTGAAGATGTTGCGCCACTGGTTACTGCCAGGTTGTGGTCCTTGGGCACACTAAGGTGGGCAAAGCACGGTACCAAATCACAAAGCAGAAGGATAGTTGAGGAACACCCGGGTCGAGGCAGGCAGCAAGCAAAAGAGGTCAGGTCGCACGCCAAGGGTCAATTGCCAGGTATCTAGGAGACAGATACTAGTGACACAGGGGCCACTGCAGGTGCAGGGAACACAGGAGACACTGGAAGGAACAGAAGGCACAGGTGACTCAGGGATATCCACAGACAGACAGGAACACTGGAACAGCACAGGGAAGTTGGCTGGGAACCAACAGACTGGCAACAAGGGGTTAACAGAGGAGCTGGTTAGAGGAAACACTGAATTAAGCACCAGGTGAACAGGAAGTAGCTCAACAGAACTAGGGCTTGGCACAATGGAGACACATTGCAAAAACACTGAGTGCAGTGTGTGAGCTAGCTAAACAGCCCAGGCTTGTCAAGAGGCTATTTTCTGATTGGCCAGTGGATTGGACGGAATTGATAAAGCCTGAAAACAGAGGCATGCCCAGCATCAGGACCGCCCGCATGCACAGGAGAGAAGCGTGTGCACTTTAGAGGGGAAGGGGTAAGTGTGACTATACTTGAGGAACTAACTGGCTCACTCAAGTTCCTGACTTACTGAAGCAAAATGTAGATCAAGGCACTTTGCATATGATATAGAAAACTCACATTTATTATAAGGTCTGGCCAGTGGAGCTCTGTACTAAGCTCCTTGCAGCATAATTGCTCCTTGCTGCCTGATTAAACGATACATCTGTGCTTCACCTTCACAAGAGTAAACCCAGGCATGAGTCTGTGACCCAGTGAAACCCTTCCACTCTATTCCCTGGTCAGGCTCCAAGACCCTAACAATCCGGCTTTCTATAAACAAAACTGAAAGGTCAGACAATGCATACTCATCTCCTGAAGCCTTAGAACATATAACACATTTGTCTGGCAGTACATACACCCCAATGAAGAATTTCACCACAAGGTTTTGGGACGAAGAAGAAGAAGATTTCCACCTATACATACCGGTATGTTAAATATCATGTAGGCCACATCCCTTTAAACCCAGAAAAAAAGAATATATGGTGAAGAACACCAATTTTTGTAGCAGGATTTTTTAGGCCAATATCAACAACATATAATTTAAAAATAACAACATTTTTATTAATATTTACATTACAAGGCTCATTTCCAATACATAAAACCACATAAAAACCATTATTAACTACAAAAATCTCTCCTTTCAGAGTTCCCTGTGAGGGATACATTCTGGAACTTGAAGCAACTCGACTGCAGCATGCAGGGGAACTGGTGTGTAAATGTGTGGCTCAGCTGTGAGATTTCAGTATGATATTATTGTTTGCTTCAAGTTCCATCCAAAATTGACTAATAGAAATAACATTAAAACATAAGGACTTCAAAATTGTAATAACAACTAGATGTGATTTAAAATTGATTTCAGAAGAAAACATATAACAGCTTCACTGCCATGACTACCGATCTGTTCCCCACTACTAATCCGAACAGAGAGTGTTGCTAAGAACACAAGCATCAGATTCTCTCTCCTCTCTCCTGAGAAAGCAGATATTTCCACGAAACGCGTAGAGAATTTACCCAGAATGTATCCCTCACAGGGACACTCTGAAAGGAGAGATTATTGTAGTTAATAATGGTTTTTATCAGGTTTTATGTATTGGAAATGAGCATTGTATTGTAAATATTAATAATTTGGTTATTTTTATTAAAATTTGGTTATTTTTATAATACATGTTGTTGATACTGGCCTACAAAAATTGGTGTTCTTCACTGTATATTCTTTTTTTCAAGGTTTTGGGGCAGACTAATGATGAGTGGCGCGTAGTGAACACTATATCACTTTTTTTCAATTTTAAATTTTGTTTGTATTCCTCTGAAATCACTAATAAAAATTGAAATTTGAAAATAATATATACATTTGCTTCTGCAGCTCCCATTTATAATTTTAATAACTACTACACCACATTTCTAGTAGTTTTTTCCAGCAGTGATAATGGATTGGTAGAAATTAGAATTTACGACTAGTCTCTGAAAAGTTAAAATGTACTGGTACTGCATACATAAAGAAGTCCAAGTAAATGTTGTCCATGGCCCTGGTCTCTAGAGGTATACTGACAGCTCTTCTGCTACCTGTCCTTGACCTAAACATAATTTATGTCTATATCTCTGACAGTAAGGAAGCCACCAAGGGGCCATCAACATTTTACTATGGGGCCCCATGAACTCTAGTTATTTCCATGGCTCCATGGTTGGATTTATAGCTTTGACTTCTAAACTGAGTATTGTTGGCATGATTTCTGCCATCACAACTGGCTGAAAAGTCTTGGACAGGTATGCCTAGCAGTTCTATTTTTAGATAAATGACCGAGAATCCTGTGAAATGGGATAACATGCTTATTTCTGCCTCTCTTGTGTTATGCCTGGTTTCTCATGCTGGTTATTCTGCTTTCACGTTGTATGCTTCTTTTTATGGCTTCTTCTAGAGTCATTAGGGAGCAGATACTAAACTGGTGCTATATCTGCTGCCTGGAAAAGGCCATCCTTGATCTAATCATGTAGAAACATATTTTTAGTTAAACAAAGTACTTTGTTTTACTGTAACTTTTACTCAAACATTTAAGCCCATGTGCAAAATGATTCAGCTATATGTTTAGTGAAGTTAAAAAAGGAGTGAAAAGCCTGGAATAATTGCAAAACATCAAGCATTCAAGCATGTAGTAGTAAAAAAAGGCAAAAAACCCTTAGTAGTTTATTGAGGTTCTAATGTAAAAACATACATTGTGTTCAAGTTACAATGCACAATAAATTTAATTTACTGCAAGAGAGAATATTAAAGGTTCTGCCCTAATCAAAGAGAGTGTGGCACATGTGAACCAAAGAGATGCATAAAAATGGAACTATATTCATACTGATGAACAAAAAATATAATGTATAAAGTTATAAGTGAACCATTTTTGTTAGCTTTAAAAGCTTCCAAAGACATGACTTCATACTTGTGATACAACTTTTGTGATACAATTTTGTGGCCTTAAGTTACCTGTTTGTGTCATCTAAACAAAGAAGCAATTATGGCCCTGTGACACAAAAACATATATATAGTGTATATTATTAGGTATTTAATCAGGTAAAGGTAATGTACTTGAGCAAATTGTACATAAAACCAACACTGTGTATTCTGGTACTGTACATCAGTGGCCACCAACTTTTTTGTAGCTCACGGACTTCTAATCTCATGGACTCCAGACCGTGCATGCGCGGGAACCCGCGTGTCACTCAAAATGGAAGAAACTTCCCCTCAGAGTGACGTCTTGATGCCAGAACCCACTCACTCTCCCATCACATGTCTGAGCCATCTGTTCAGAGACACAATCTGCCCTCCGCCCTGAGCCTGCAATGTGTATGGCAGACGTGGTCTGTTGCTCTGGCTGGTGTGCCCCCCCCCAAGCAGGGTCCTTCTCCGACTCTGCTGGGGGGTGCACTGGCAAGAGCTGCAGCCCACCTGTCAAATGGCCATAGCCCACTAGTGGGCCGCGGACTGAGGGTTTGGCACCCCTGCTGTAAATCCTTACATTTACTACTACTTTAAACCACCATGACTTGCAAGTCTAAAAATTTCAGTCTACTCCAGTTTCCTTCTGCAAAAATATGAAAAATATGGAAAATGTCCAATAAAGTTCCAATAACAGTCTAGCAAGGGGGCACAACCTGTCCTCTATAAGAGGCACTTTCACTGCCTTGCTAATCTATAAACATGAACATTCTGCTTAGCCAAATATTAATGTTTATAACAGTGGAAAAGGGAGTGGGTGGCAGCTGATCTGAGTTGGAGGATGCTGCCAATACTATTATATTTCAGAGGAAACAGGATTAGTCTGTTCTGACTGATTGGCTGTTCCCCCAGACACTGATCAGCCAACAGGATCAGGGACCTCCCACTGACATGAGATAATAAGCTGAAAGGTTAAATGTCATCCATGTATAAATATCTTTGCATTCATTTTTGGTTCTGCTGATGCTAGAAATTTGAAAAGGAAATTACATTTTTATATTGTAATATTGTAATTACATGTATCTGCCATCTCAATTATTTAAAGGTAAAAATGACTTTGCCTTATAGATGAAAGTTTAGGAGTTTTAGTTTGATTTCTCACATAATAGTATAGGTCACTATTTATGTGTACCTGAAACCAGAATATTTTTTCAGTTAAAGGAAAGGTTAGAACAGCAGGTAATTTTAGTTATAACGGTAAAGCGGTACGGTAAATTACCGTAAATGGTAAATTCTTCAATGAGCGCAAGAATAATTATTTAAATGGACTTGCCCTGAGTGGCATGGGCTGTAATGAAAATTTAAAAACTACCAGAGATCATTATTTTCTGCAATGATTAATGCTAAACCATATACATTTGTACTGCCTCAGCCTTTAGTGCCATCATTAAAGATTGAAACTGTAATAAGTTTTGTAACATGAAACATAATTGCTTCTTTGAAAGTAATAGCAAACAGACAGTACAGTACAATCAGAGGGGTCCCAAATCTTCCACACAGCTCTTGGCATAAAATGTAAAAAATACAAATTGTGCTCTAAGCAAAAACAATGCTAATAAATGTACCATACTAAACAGCATAGTGTATTTCTATAGTTATAGCAACTATTGTACAAATAATTCTGAAAAAATGTATCTCTGATAGCAAAAACGCTTCCGGAATTCTCATTTCATCAGGCAGTTCCAAAAAGGAAACGGAACTCAATCCCCAGCAATAAACTCCTTCTATTATCACCATCTCATTCATTTCTAAATGCTCCTATTCACTGTAGGCATTGAATGACAAGTAGGGATTACAAGCTAGTCCTAGAAAGCTCATCAATATAGCAGCTGTCCAAGAAAAGCCTAAATGAAGAAACATGCATTGTCTGCAATATTGAACATATAGCCTGCACAATCTGAACATTTGGTACACACAATCCAGTTCTGATCATATGAGCTAAAGATGCTTAAGACTGTAGACATGCCACCATCAAAAGTGTCTTCAAAAATTCCTAAAACATCATAACCCCTGTACTAAATAAACATGTTCACATATGAATGCTGCCATGCAACCCAGAGATATTATACAATCAACAAATTATTTAACTTCTATTCAAATTTTCTCAAAATATACTTACTTGATTTATAGGCAGAATAGGAGTTGTTAGTTTGTCAGGCAGGGCTGCCAGCTGTTCTGTTTGAATATGAAGAAGTTTTATACC
This sequence comes from Pyxicephalus adspersus, assembly GCF_032062135.1. Classification (NCBI taxonomy): domain Eukaryota; kingdom Metazoa; phylum Chordata; class Amphibia; order Anura; family Pyxicephalidae; genus Pyxicephalus; species Pyxicephalus adspersus. Next base: position 64,404,022 of record NC_092861.1, read on the forward strand.
CCACAAATTTCATGAGCTTGTCTTTCCCTAGGTTTTCCTCTGCTTGCTCTGCAAAGCTTTCTCTTCTTCTACTTCTTTTTTAAGTATTACAGCTGGATAGCCATATACATCTAGTTATACATGTGACTCCTGTGTGCCATCTACTGGAAATACAGAATTATTCTGTCTCATAAATAGTCTTAAAATGATTTTGCAGACTTTATTATATTCTGTTTTCCAGTGTTTTATGAATCCCATGTCACTATCAACAATGATTTGCATCTTGTATTATGTGCTACTTCTCTTATTTTGTACCAAAGGACACTGCAATACTATGCCACATACTGTCACTGATTTAATGTTTTGAATAATAATAGGGTATGTAATCATCTTTTAGGTATGGTAAAAGGAGTCAGAAAGTAATACTGTACATGCGTGATATAGATTACATTACTCTTAAAAAAAATTGTTATAGTTCAGGTAGTTTGGCTTTTCTGCTCCATACTCGTGGCATGGTACCTAATGAATAAGTTGCGGCTTGTCTCTTGTAATGACAGATGGGCGGAGTAACTGGTATGTCTGTCTTTGTGTTGTATGTGTAAAAGGTTGTCTAATAGGCCAACCTGCATTAGTGTTAGGGAACTGCCTGATCTCTAGGGCCCATTCCTCCCCCACACGCACCCATCCCCTTTTTGAAAAATGAAATGCCCTCTTATTCCCCAAATGCCTTGGTTACATGGTGTCCTATGCCAGGTTTTTTTTCTTTTTCAGGTTTCATATTCAGTTGTCATAGTCACTACCTGTGTGATGTTGACACTTTCCTTTTGGCTGTCAAGCAATAGAAGCAAAGGAATCTGCAGCAGTGATGTCAATGTAATGGAACTATGGAGGTTCTGCCAATATTAACAACCCTCAGTGCTGGGTTAGTGGTCTCCATGAGGGCCCCTATGGTAGCCTGGGTTAGAATATCTTGTTCCACAAAGTGAGAGAAAAATGTTGAATCTTGAAGTTTGGGGGAATTACAAAGTTCCCAGATATTAGTTGTAGGGGTCAGCCAATCATCGGCTGGCAAGTATTTTAAAATTAAAACAACCCCCTAAATTCAATGGGAAGATCAAAGCAAATGTTTCTTGTGTTCTTGGATTGCTCTGCCTATTGTAATTCAATGATCAGTAATAAAATATAATTTTTAAATCACATCACACACAAAAATCTTATCCAATATAACAATGATAGTGAAAAATATTGCTGAGAATGTCTGCAGTTTGTGTTTAACCTGTGTTTCTAAGAAAACCAAGGAGCCAATGACTGCAAATACGTAGGTGATGAAAATTCTGAGAAATCCTTTCTACAAATTGTTGTCTTGGTTTCTGGGAATTTATTGGAATTTTGGCAGTTTTAGCACATTTGTCCTAAGAATAAAATGGCAAGGCCACTTTAGTACTAATAAAAAAAGTCACTTGAAGTAAGGATATCACTGAATCACAGTATATACAGAAGAACAAACACTATCTAATTTTATTTTGCATATTATCATATGAAGAACAGTCACTAATGGTGTATTCTTCTACACAGCCAGCTTTAATGCTACAATCTCAAAGAATAATATTCACCCTGCAAAGACCACTAGCCCTATTATTATGATGTGATATACCATGCTGCTGACCTAAGACACTATAATTTTATCACAACATATATCCTACACTAATAAACTGGGCCTGAGAGTAGGGAAACACTGCTAGAATTTGCCAGGCCTGCAAAGCACTCTAGCACTTTAATCAATTCTGCAAACTATGGTCTAAACTGTGCATACTATAGCCTAAACTGGTGATCACAAAATGTATGGTAGTAATACAACATATTGTAATGAGTATATTGACAGTGTAATACTATAAAAACATTGCTTTTTTAGTAAGAGAAAAAAACCCAGTAGGTTTTTTGCCTATGCACAAGTCTATGATCTCAAGTCTATGATCATCCATCTATGATCCATACAACATGGCATAAGGTAGGTCTATTCGTGTGGACGCTTGCAATGCAAAGGAAACCTGTGTTTCAGAATACCTGTACTGCGTTTTCGGTAGGTGCATAACTTTAAATATTATTTAAATTAATTTTATAATATTACAACATTTACTTTTTATATATACGTATTACTTTTTTTAAGTGAAATTAACCACAAGTCATAAGAGGAATATTTAGCAGCTCAACGAGGATGCTTGACTTGGAGATGGTGATAAATAGTTTGGATATCCTCCCCAGAAGATTCTTTAGGCTCCTAGAGATTGTGTACACATCTCTCCCTTCCCTGACTTTGTGCTTCTGAGCTTACCCTTCTGGAAGATTCAAATAACTGATTTAAGGGGAGATATTTCATAGCACCGCATCCCTTCTATAGAAATTCAATTACGATATTCTATGTTGTGGGGGTTTTTCAGGTGCTTTACCAATCATTCATACAACCATAATAAAATTACTTCTCTAATTTATTGTATTCCAGCATAAAAACATACATGAAGCTCTTATACATACATCTTGATTATCACAATGCACATTATGTTTAAAAATCTTTATACATCCACATTACTATCCAATCCAGTTTTTGGTCCTCAAAGCTCAAGGAAACAACTGCAGCTGTCCCACCATAAGAAAATGAAGGAGAGGCAGAATTAGCTCTCCTTATTTAACAAACAACTACCAGAATACCAGAGAATTTTGGTTTCCAAGGAATGGAGGATCAGTAAGTTTGCCAACATTTCACTAAAATCTTACTTTGATTTTACTGCACAGTATGAGCTTCCTAGAGTGTATATTAGAAGCTGCAACAATTCGTAACCTTATGCACCTCTTTCATTCATTGGATTTCAGTTCTTTCAGTAGAAGCTTAGCATATGTTGGCCCTAACTAGGGCAGGCTATATGGAAATACAACCTGCCTAGGAATGTGTACTCCTCCAGACTGACAACTGCCCATCAGATCTTTTTTTGCACCCTTCCCAAACGTCAGTCCACTGCTTGCACCTAGGCGAAGAACTGAGAAGAGTAATGTGATGTTTTTAGGAAGATAAGTACATCACCCTGACAGGCTCTGCCACCAGCCAAAAATATACGTTCACATTAAGCTTTAAAAAATATTTTACAGCAAAGTTTGTTCTGGATATTTAGTAGGTAATATACATCCATTAAGTTTAGAAATGTGAAGAAGTCATAAACAGAACAATATTTATTTGTGCTTTTATTGAAGTCATTTACTTTCAGGATATTTTATAACACCAGCTATGAAAGAAGAGTTAAGGTACTTGTTCCTTTGTGTTATAATTCAGAAGTCTTATACAACTGCTCCCAATGCAAGTATAAAAGTGTGAAATGTAGTTTATAATACAGCAGAATATGGGGCCAATGACCTGGTGGTCTGATTAGCAGTATGTATCCAGCTTATAGTGCTGCCTAAAGAAAACAAAGCATACCAAACACTCAGTGACTGCCAACACTAACTATTAATAATAGATTCTGCGATTTATTATACATCTGTGAAAGTGCTATGAACAGAAAAATGCTTAATGAGTACTAAAATGTCCTTGCATGTCCTAATATTTTTATACAGCAATCAATTATTTTATATATATACACCACATGTAGATTATTTGCCTGCTGTAATATTAAATGCCAACCTTTTAAATCCCTGTATTTCCAACTAACCTAATTCTAATTTCAAGTGGTTGTAAATATAAAGCAAGAAATTTAAATTTTTGTCAATTTCACCTCCCTGGTAGTATTCCTGAGTGTGGTTTAGGCAGGATTTTCCATATCAAAAAGTGGTAACCCCGAGCCACACTCAGGGTGGAATTGCCAGGGAGTTTAAAACTCCTACCTGATTACCACGTTCCAGCAGCGTCCTCCAGCAGTGCTTGTGGCATCCTCCAGTGATGTCTGTGACATCCTCTTCCTACCCTGGCAATGACAGCCGGGCATCTGCGTAACCTGGCGATGCCCTGGCGTGTGAGCGCTGGGGACGTGAGGCCAGGGGAAGCAGATGCCAGCCGGGTGTTGTCTTGGACTGGAGGGCGGGACCGTTAGGAAGGTAGGCGGGGCTGGGCAGGAAATTTAAAAAAATTAATGATTTTAAATGTACTGATTTTACATTTAAAAAGCCTCATTATTCATACCACCAGAGCACCTCCTAAACAATGGGGGACTTTGCTGTAAATCGTTCACAGGATTTGGTCTCCAAATACTCCAGAACAAGCAGTTGAAAAGTAAACGTGGACAGTCTTGATATCAAGAAAAAGCAGAGGGTCAGAATGGGCAGTGAGCAGACAGTCAGAAGCTTGTGGTGCAGCAGGTGTGCGGCATTAGCACAGTGATGCATTCCTCAAAACCTGAGTGACATGCTTCTATGTCTTTGATTGTAAACAATCAGTCCAGTAAAAACAGCTATTAGAGGGGTAGAGACAAACCATACAACACTGGCAAATGTGCTAACAAACGTCAACTTTTACTCATGTGGTAAAACCTTTTATTATTAAAAAAAAAAAGAAAGAACTAGCCGGTAGTTCATTCCAGCTTAGTGCCCCCTGGCCCAAACTGGCTTAAGCCGTCCGGCAACCCGCAGCTCCGGAGCCAAAGGTTGCCAGCAGATTGGCCAGAGTGCATTAGGAACTGCTGGAGCCGGAGCCGCTAGAGCTCCGGTGCCACCCCCCTGCAGTTGGCGCCCTATTTACTGCGGCCGGTGTTGATATTCCGCCTCCGCGGTAAATAGGGAAAGCTCCCTGAAGGTAAATCCCTCTCCTCTGCAATGCATACGGAGGAGAGGGATCTCACTTCAGGGGGCGTTCCCTGGTGGTAGGCAGAGCCATTAGGGCGGGTCCGGCCTAGTGTGCTCCCGCCCACCCCATAAATGGCCTAGTGGCCATAAAACTTTGCCGACTCCTGTTTTAGACCATGCTGCAGCAGCACAGGTACGTGTATCTTGTCTCTGCATCACTGCACTTCTCTATACTGATCCTTTCCCCTCCGTCTTCCCTTTGCTTATCTGGCATTCTGGATCCTGAAGGTCCAGTTCACAAGACAGCAAATTCAATACCACATTTCTTGCAGCATAAAGCATATAGCAGCTTAACAGCCACTGCCACCATGAGTTTTATTGGAGCCCAATGATTTTTGGCTGCTATAAGTGCTTAAAAATGTCCAGAGGGTAATGATGCTGTTGAGTGAATTTGCTGAAAAAAAAGCTCTGTCACCCTTGTTAAAGGAAGTGATTGAGCTATTGGCAAAAATAAATAATAATAAAACTATATGACAGGAGGAACTGAAGAATGCAAACACTCTGTGTTATTGCTATTATGCATTAGAATTTGTATTGTTCTCACTCATATTTACTAGAGCTAACCCAATTATAAGACATGTGAGAACACTTAAAGAGGGTGTTGTGTTCCAAATCTTCACATCAGACATACAGAACTAATCACAGAATGATCTCCTGGTTTTCTTCTTCTCATTCAGATGCATTGACTTGCATCCCTCGTCTATGTCTACGTCTATGCCCTCTCTGAGGTATCCATATCTATCCACTTCAAAACCAATTCCCTCTCCACATAAATTTCATAGCACATTGCGTGCTTTATTGTTATAAGAGAATCTTACTCAAGCAAACACAGCTACACAATAATCTTTGTTAGCTTTTGAAAGGATCTGATGATGAATCCCTTCCCTGTTCATGTGCAATAAAAAAATTTGTAAACAACTTTTTAAAAGTCTATCTTTATTCAAAAAGGGGAACGCAATAAAAAGTCCAAAAGGATAGAATAATTTAAATATCAGTAAACTTTTAAAGCTTCATTCTTTTGAATCGGGCTATGGGTATTTAGGGGGGCAAAGATTTACAGTAATGGGTAAAAGAAAATACACCCTCTTTTAATTGTAAGATTTTGTGTGTTAGGACATCATCTGGTCCTTAGCAGGTCCTAAAATTAGATAAATAAAATCTCAGATGAACGACAACCATTACATTGTGCCATTATATATTTGATAATAAATAATGTCTGCAGCATTCAGGCATGTGTTAACCCAATACCAAGAAAGAAAGACACCGGCAAAAATCTTAGAGAAGAGTTAGTTGCTGACCATCAATCTGGGACAGGTAACAAAGGCCATTTGCAAACAATTAGAAGTTCTTCATTCTACAGTGAGAGATTATTCATGTGGAAAACGTTGAAACAGTTGACAATCTTCACAAGAGTGCACATCTGTGAGAAAATGCCAAAAAACAAGACAGTGCAATGTAATAAAGACTAAACAAGTATGGCATGTTTGGAAGGGTTGCCAGGAAAAAGCACCTTTTCTCTAAATTTATTCATATTTAGTTGTATTTGACAGCTCAGTTTGCAAAGTTGAATCTAAATAAACCACTTTATTTCTGGAATGATTTATTTTAGAAAGACTACACAAAAGTAGAGATGTTTGGCTAAAATGCATAGCACAATGTTTTGGCGAAAGTAAAACACAGCACATTAGCTCAGACACCTCATACCAACTATCAAGCATGGTGGTGAAGGGGTGATATGGCCTTGTTTTGCAGTCACAGGATTTAATCAGCTTGCATTCACTTAGCTGACCATGAACTCTGTATTCTAGAGTCAAATATCCAGCCATCTCTGCAACAGCTAAGGCTTGGCCAAAATTGGGTCATGCACTGATCCCAAAAACACCAACAAATGTACAACAGAATGGATAAAAAGTTGACCATGAACTAATCTGAACACCAACATTTTTAATAGTCAAATGTGAGACCATCTGAGTGACAACTAAAGCTTAGCTGTCAGGGTCTCAACAGGCAGGTAGCATGGGATCTTTAAACACTGGTATGATATGAATGGATTGGCTTAATGCAGAAGTAAACCCAAAACGATAAAATCCCACTTAACTTCAATCCCGCAGATCAGTCTGTTCGTTGGGAGGTTTCTTCCTAGTGGTCCTGCGTCGTCCCGATGCCCGTCTTCAGCCCTAGCGCAGAGGGATTGCCAAGAGCTCCCATCCTCTCCTCTCTTCTTCCATGTTCTTTTTCCTACTTCACGGGATATCACACTGTCCAGGTGCAAGTTCGGGTCACATAGATTGAGAAAAGTCTTGCTGATCCCACTGCACATGTGTGAGATCACCATTTTTTTTCCCTTTCGGGCATTTCCGTTTCCTCATCTCGGGCATGCACAGAAGAAGCAGCAAAGAGCCCCCCGGGATGTGTGATGTAGGTAACCCATGAGGCTGAAATGTCATTCTTGGCTAAACTGCAATAATGCATATGACCAGACCATTACAGTCTCAAATAAATTTCATGTGTATTATTCATCTCCTTCATGGGTTAAACTGTATATTGTGTATACTTAAAAATAAAAAGCAAGGTACCTACTGTTACCTGAAACAAACGGAAGAATACTTTGACTTGAGTATAAACTTAGAGCACAATAAGCGACCGTCACTGCTAACATTCAAAACAGTAGTCAATAGAAATGCCAATATATTAATTGTGAATAAATACATCTATGGTGTGAATTTTTTTTTTTAAAAGAAAAATTATGTGGGCTCAGTCTGTATATATTTTCCTAATATTTACAATTTAAAGTAACTTGTACTTTTAACTTCTCAATGTTTGTATTGTGTTGTAAATATTGTGTGCATATCATTAGCATATTAGGTACAACCATGTTGTACCTAAATATTTCTGTTACTCCTTTGAGTGTAAGTTTAGCAGCAGTCTGTGTGAAATAAACACAAACGGCAGAACAGTGAACTTCACAACATTGCCTCTCACACTGTGTGTATGAGTATATAGGTATACATATGCATGTATACAGTAGGCAGGGCTTTTTATCTCATTGAACACAGCAAAACGGAGTTCTGGCAACTTTACAAGTCCATAAAAGTCCGTGAAAGGGAACAGCTGTCAGTGAAAATGGCAGCTCAGCTTGTAAATACATGCTGTACATGCGTGCTTCAATACTGGACAGTGGCTGAGCAGCCTAAGTGCTTGGGTAGTGTCATCATGTGCAGAATGAGCTGTGTGAGCTGTGACAACATTTGAGGAGGGCCGGTTGTTTAAATGTGCCTGACAAATTCCCACCGACACATTGATTCAGAGCATTCTGCTCACGGTGCAGTGATACATGCCGTCTGGGCTGCAGAAAAGGTAAAGGAGAATTACAATTCTAAAGCCCTCATAAAAGTACAGTGATACCTCAGCTAACGAGTGCCCCTGCTAATAAATATTTCGGCTAACAAAGATTTTTTTTTTTTTTTGCTGACTTTCGGCTTCAGCTAAGGTAGATGGACTCGGCTAACAAATGCATTTGTGGATGTGCGATAGCAAACTGCAGACACGGTGAGAAATACTGAGCTGTATTTTAATTTTGTTTCAACTAACGAGTGTAATTCCAGAACAAATTACTTTTGTTAGCCGAGGTATCACTGTATCAAGAGGAGGTGGGGACGAACAGTGTCTGGACTCTGGAGCATTAACTGGATGTGAGTTCAAGCACCTTTTTTCTTACAAAAAAAGCACTGATATTAAGTATTCCTGGACAGATTACAGTTGCATGCAGACCAACACATAAAGCTGAGATTAAATGACTAACAGGACAGATAGCAATTAGCTGAAATATGAGAGCCACACAAATGGGAAGCAGCCCATCAGAGGGGGAAAAAGGTGGGCTCAGGATACCAAGATACTGCTATAGCTTCTAATGCATTTTCTAGTGAAATCAGACTAGAAATCACACACACTTGGCAGCAAGTGTGCAAAAAGAAAAAGTAAGGTTGTGGGTTCAGTTTTATTTTTTACTTGGGAATGTTTGTTTTGTAAACTAAATATTTGTTTAGGGATTAGGAATAACCTTGAACATCTAAGGGTATGTACAGACGTGCGATAGTTGTCATTGGAGAGGATCTTTCATGATCCTTTACAACGAATAACAACCGCACGATGCATGAACGAGCGCTGTAAATACAGCACCGTTCTGCTCTATGGAGAAGGGAGGGGGAGAACAATGGAGCAGCACCCCGCTGCCCTCCTTCCCCCTTCACTTCCATTAAGATTGTTCGTTGTCAACATCCGTGGATCGGCCCAGACGGTCATTCGGATGATGCATGATGAGCCCTGTACACAGGCAAGATTCTCGTTTAGTATCGGTCCTGAGCCGAATATTGGACGAGAACCAATGCACATGTGTACCTAGCCTAAGAATCCACTAAATAAATAAAAATCATAGCAGGATTTGTGTTGTAAATATAAGTTATCATTTGTGAAAGAGTTACGAGGCCTTTACTGTAAAACATAGCTGTGCTTTTTGAACCCGTAAGATGTATCCCCTAGGCATGCATACCATACTGGTGTATGAAATAGAAACATGACAGCATCTGGATATTAGTGCCAAACCAATTCTCAGCCTTCTTGAAAAATGTTGGCCAATCCACTCTTACTTATTCAGAAATGCCCACAGCTACAAACAGCTTCTAATGTTTGTAGACATCTTTAAACAGCCAAGGACTTGTACTCTCTAGCCATGTACACTTGGCGTGGCCTAAGATGAAAATGTTGTTAACAATGCTGTCTATAGTGTTTATAGAAAATATTTTGCATTAATTCTAGATAACTAAAACCCTACTTGTACATTGTAGCTATGACTAAACAAGGGGATTTTCAATACACTAAATAAATAATAGGAACAAGTGTAAGAGGTCATTAATGTCATGTGCAACCCAGGGGAGCAGATTACAAACTAAAAAAGAATGTATCTTTATCTGCTCTTTCCAGGACTAAACAGATGTTTTAGTCTGAAAAGTAATTCCGTTTCATCTGTTTTCTCATGTAGCAATATACTGATGTTTGAATCTTTCAAACTTTCTTGCTGATCTCCGCCAAAGAAGCCTGGGGGATTGCATCAGGAGAAAGCCAATCTAAGTGTCCTCCTCTACTGATATCAGTTCCAGTTTATGCATCAGGAGACACTGCATAACCAGGCATCAGACCAATGCAGCATTTCCATTATTACAGTGAAAGTGAAGCTTTTCATTTGGCTTCATCTACCAATGCCTAGTTTCAGAAACTTCAATAAACAAAAGGCCATTCTACCATTTTATTGTTTAGAGGCAGGTCTGTGGTCAGTAGGATTTTTTTAAAAAGCCCTGGCATTGGAGTTAAGAAAGACTATTTTGGGTAGGAGTGACATTGGAAGTAAATGAGGCCCCATGTCTACAGTCATTGGGAGTAAAAATGCCCTTGTGTCAGTAGTTATTGAGAGTAAAAATTTCCTTGCATCAGAAGTCAGGAGTAAAAAATGAAAATAATAAATGCCCCAGTGATTATAGGGAGATCAAAATGGCCCTGCGCCAGAAGTAAATAATTTCTCTGCTTCAGTGGTCAATGGGAGAAAAAATTCCCTGCCCCCGTGGTCATTGGGAGAAAAAAAACCCTTAACTAGTGGTCTTTCAGTAAAAAAAAAAAATATACCCCTGTGTTAGTAGTGGGGAGTACAAAATGCCCCAGCAAAAAAAAAGATAGGATTAGGTAATTAGCCAGAAATGTAATCATACCATTTATATTGTGTTATTACATAAAATAAATCTATTTGTGTTGAAATCCTAAAAGACAACATACAGTATGGAGAATAAAGTTCTATAGAAGAGTGACCATGTTACTGATATGAATCTTCATTGCACAGTATCACGTTTAAGCACTTGTATGTACTCCATACATAACATATGGATCATTCCACATATTGCAATACATATTATTATTGGCAGCAAACAAATGACTTGTCAGAGAAATGTAGATCTGCTGTTCTCAACAACCCATTTATAAAATCGCACACTTAACGCTGCCTTTAGCATAAATAAAAAAGAACATATTAACATTCTTCAACATGTTTGAAAATGTATGATCCTATAGCTACAGGATTTTTATAAAATGCGTCCATGGTGGCTGTTTGCTCTGATTTGTTTTGTTGGATGGATTGGATGTTTGGTCACTCGTTTATGAGTGCTTATTGCTGTCTGTAAGATCTCTCACTCACACTCACTGGGACTAGAAGTTAAACTTCAATAAAAGCTGACTGAAAGTAACTGAAAACAGAAAGAATACATTTAGATTAAAGCTAAACCTTACCTTCAATCTTTCCTACCTTTAGTCTTGCAGAGTTGTACAGGCTTCTCTCCTGAACTAAAATTGCATACCCTGATTTCACTGCTTACAGCAGTGTACTTCTCACAGTGTGCACTAGAATCTTTAAGCCAGATAAAGCCCACCTCATTTCCTGGATCATGGACATCCAGCAATATCTAGCCCTTTTTTACTGGATTTTTAATTCTTTTAATCCTGAAGGTTTAAAATTACTTGTGGGTATTACCACAGCTTTCTGTTTTCAAGTAGCTGTGTAAATCATCATGACACCAGTTATTATCTGACTGCATTGTATAGAGAATCATAGAGACATACAGATGATATCACTGGCTCTAAAGATATGTAAAAAAAAAGTCTGTTTATTAATTTATTTTTATGTTATCGAAGAGGTGGAATGAGTGACATCAAAATGTAAGCAATATCTAGAATTAACTATTCATTAATTATTAGAGAACACAAAAGGTGCAGGCCTTAAAGGTACAGGTCTCAGAAATTGGTATTTCCAGTCCTAACCCCTCTTGACCACCATACAAAATTTCTTCAGTTGCAAAATGTTTGTAGATTTCATTACATGAACTTACCATTTGAAATAACTGCACAACTTTTCAGTAGGATTCTGGACTTTTAAACAGTCTAGTCTGTAACATTCTATTTCTTCATTTTGAGCCATTCCTTGGTGTGTTTCCTAGTGTGCTTCAGAACACTATTCTATCAAACAGATCCATTTTTCTTGAGCTTTAACGTCCCAATTTATGGCCTCAAACAAATTTATAGCTGACCTGATGTCCAGATTCAATAGAGCAACCCCATATTCTAACTTTTCCACCACTATGTTTCTCCTGAAATGTTGTGTTTGGTTTACACCTAACATCCTTACAGTTACTTGTGACTTTATCCTTAATTTCTCATTCCATAACTTAATAAAGCTATTCAAGGCTCGAGAGGATAAACGTTCTTTGGTGAAGCTGGGTGATTCAGCAAACAAGGAATGAATTTCCTAAAGTTATTTTCTTTTTGATAGCAAATCTTCCTAATCCTGGATCAGATCTATTCCAGGTTTTTTGGATCACCCAGGTTCACTGATGAAAGTGTATCCTCTCCAGCCTTGGAGAGCTTTAATAAATAAGTCCCACTGTTCAAAATGCCTGCTCATTTTCAGTACGTTGAATGTCAAACTGAAATCTTGTTCTTCTTGGCAGATGCTGACAGCAATGCTCCTCAAACAAGTCACTAATAATCCACAGCTAGGGGTGGGCAGGGTTGCATGGCATGCCTGTATAGGCATAAGCAGATTACTAGTATGCTGAGGACGGCATAAATCAGCACAGCTTCCTATACAGTCATACATGGGATACACTGCACAACACAACACAGAGAATTTACAAAGTAATCTGAGCTTTTCAAAGACTGGCAGAACAACTAAAGTAAATAAGGTATATTGCAAAAGCAAGGCATACATAAAATATTTCATATGATAATGAGAAAACATAAAATTTATCATTTTTATTTGAGTTTAGCGGGACTTTAGCTATTTTTTAAATTATTCCCCCAGTCAATGTGTCTGAAATTCGCTGACAGGTCAAATCTCCCCATCTTTCAGTTCCTAATAAAACAATGACTCATTCTACCACCTAGTGGCCAATCGTCAATATTGCACAGCTGTCATAATACCGGTAGGTCATGAATAGGAAATAAACAAAAATGATAAGCAAATTGACAGGAGAATAATTTATAAATAAGTATAATCAAAGTGATCACCTTATGGTGTTCATATTATCATCATACCAGCCAAGCACAGACACAATGCTGACAAATGTATGCATCCATTTTTTAATCTACTGGTTAAAATATAAATAATATAATGTTTTCAAAATTACCATCAGTTTTATTTTTTTGCAAACTAATTTTTTTGCAGAACTATAATGTATCACACCATCCTAATGTTTGTGTGAGAATTAGAAACACACAGAGTTGGAGAATTCACCTAACCATAATGTATGTGATTAACTTTTTTTTCGATTAACAATAAACAGACAAAATGACAGGACCTAAATATGTATAACAATCCTAAATATGCATACTAATGAATGATATCTGAAATAGTTACTGGATAACTAAAAAATATACTCAAAATGTGTCCAGTCCATCTCCAAGAGTTGATTTTTGTTACTCAGTACCAATAATAGTGTGTAACCTTAAACATTGCACAGCATTCCTTTTGCATCCTAAACATTTTTGACCTGGAAAGCATCATTGTATGTTTCTTATACATGCTAAACGCAGAGTCTCAATGAGTTGCTATAACCAAAATTTATTTTCTATGGTCTTCAGAGAAACAATAATTATTGCAGAATATATTCTTCTGCCGCACAGTGGACAAGCCACATATTATTTAAAACAGCTAAGAGAGCATTACAGTTTTTTTCTGATCTGATTCTGCCATCAAGTGGTGTTTCCTAGAAAGATTCTTAAAAAGTTCCCCAATATAAAACATATAAATAGAAAAATATTTACTGACACTCAGTTTATAGATGACATAAACGTATATAAAGTTTATTTTGTAGATCACATTTAAAATGGTAATGTGCAATTTAGCTGTGACTGAATTTTTTTAATCTGTGTGAAACTATATTCTTACATTAAAAGAACAAGAACAACTAAGACAAGTTGACGATTAATTCAAAGATGTGTTAAAAATACCAGTAAAACATTCAATACCTTTGTTCTCAGACATTTTTATATGGTAAATAATGTAAATATACTGAGGTGTCATATGGGATCTATATATATTATTATAGAAAATGAATCATGAGTAAAAGCTGATTCACTTGTTTTCCTTTACTCTAATGTAAAACATGTGTACAATTTAGCAAAAAGCTAGGCAAATCTTGGGAAACATTTACAAATAGACCCCATGGAGCCTTATATACATAAAAAAGAAGAAATGCCTTTAGTATCCAATGGAGTGATATCTGCTATCTTTCTGGAGCAGGCTGGGCTGGATATCCACTATACCATAATGAAAGATGCTATCAGATTTAGCACTGCTCAAACAATCGTTTAATGTGTTAGGTAAAAGTTTTACCAACATGAAGACATATTCTACCTTCCAAACAGTCTTCTATTGAGTCCCTTTACAAATGGCATAGAAACAATTTTGCACTCACAAAATTAAATTTTTCTTTGATTGTACAAGGACAGGCATAAGAGTATTTCATATTACCATGAAGGATGGAAAAATCTTACAGTACCTACAAGATCAGACCATTTATGATCACAGATTACAAGAAATTCTTTATGCTCGCTTCTCTTTATGTATTTTTACCTAAACATATTCTGGTTTAATTGGTAAAAACAAAAAAATAAATTGTCATGGTATTTTCATCAATGTAAACTTTGATCCAATGTCAACATACAGAAAGAAAATATTGAATAGTACAGGGACTGGCAAAAAAAGTCATCCATCAACTTCTTGTGTTGTGGTTCATGTAGTGTTTCTTGACAAATGTGTTTTTTAATAAATTATCTTTTTTGCACAGTAGATAATTGTTTTTCATTGTATCACAAATATATGCCTCTTCTAACAAAAAGGTTACATATTTACAAACTTATCTCAGTTTTTTCTTTCTTTCTAGATGAAATAAACAGCATGTCACAGATACTTATAAAATCTCTCGGGTAAATCAATATTAAAAGTCTGGTTTATGGTCAGTGTGCTGTTTATGATTGTGAGTTTTCTGCCCCCCTATTTGTAGGATTAGCACTTCCACAGCCAGCAGTTATACATGGTCCTGGTGATCCTCGTTCTCCTGTATAACCTCTAAGTCCCATCTGTCCTCTGTACCCACGAGGGCCCATCAGACCAGGATCGCCATCAAATGCTGGCCCAGGTACACCTCTTTCACCTAAAATACATTTGTGAAACATAAAGTTTATTAAGTGTTACATTGAATATGGTATTTTATACGTTACCTAAATACATATGGTATCCAACCAGAAGGAAGTTCTGGGAAAAATCAAAAACTAGTTAAATGTTCCCGTTGGCTTAGAAATGCAGTGGCCTCTCTTCCCTGTGATGCACACAATGGTGTTCTGAGGTAAAGGGAAGGGTGGCAACTGGGCACTGACCCAGGCTCCCCACCTTCTCCAGGGCCCCAAAACTGCCCTCGGCCCAATGTTGTCTAAAACTATCCCTGGATGCACACATGTTTAGGCAGTCTAAAATAGATTATGTATTTATTTAATAGTAATACATTTATATTAATCTATATACAATAATGTAAAGACTGAAATAAATTATGTAATCCTATTTAAATAATACCAGGAGGCAAATTGTTCCTTTTTCATATGTTCTGTGTAAATACATTTTTTAGAATAGCTCTTGGAAGTTGTATAACCACAGTAGCCCCACAATATCGTGGTTGGGAAGCAGCCAGCGCCAGTGACAGGAGCTGCTCTCAATCAGTGGGTTGTACTAAAATGTCACAGGCTGGTCCCCATTCTCCTGCATAATGTCCTGCTGTTTCCTTTAAGATTCCAGTGAGCAAACTGGACAAGGATTCATGAGACTGGAAGTACATAATGTGTAAATATTCATAAAGAAGCACAGATTTCGTTATTTCAAAAAGCTATCACTGACATTAATATTAATGTAATTCTCTGAGATTATTATTTTAAATTGTTAGTTTATTCATTGGTCCTCATTTTAGTGCTACCAATACACGCTGACACACACAATACAATGTACAGCACCATGTTATGGGATGATCATAACAAAAGGGGCTCTCAAACATCATTTGGTTAGGTAGCCATGAGCTATTATCACAGAGCTCAAATACATGAAACTACATTGGGCATGATCCATCAAAGTTCTGGATTATATCAAGGGAGAACATGGGCGATACAGCAAACCTGAAATTTATCTAGTCAGGAGTGAAAATATTTGCCAAGATATCCGTTTCTGGTTTGGTGATCATATCCCCCATGTTCGCCCATGATAGTCTACTTCAGTCTTGGAGAGATGTAATAATTCCGACCCATTGTCTTCATTATCTAAATTCAAATAATTGTGTTTCCAAATAACAGGTATAAGACAGGTTTATTTCACTGCTTACCTCTTGGCCCTGGGTCACCATCAAATCCAACAAGCCCATATCCCTTTGCACCTTTGTCTCCCTTCTCTCCAGGTTCACCTATAACACAAGAGACATTATGATCTGTGGACCCTGAATCTTTTTATAGTCTTGCCTCCAGTGTAAGCATAACTAATACTAGTGGATTAGTGTTAGCATATAGATATACAATAAATGTTATGAAATCTTTAAAAAGTTTTTGTAATTTTTTTGTAAGTTTGAACTCTGTTCTTGTATCAGTTTACCTGATTTTTTTCCTGTCTAGAGAAAAAAAGAAATAAAAAATGTTTTTGCATGTAATTCCACAACATACATCTATAAAACATATAAACAATACCTTTATCTCCTTGTTTTCCTGGATCTCCAGGTTCACCATAGAATCCTTCTGGACCATCTTCACCATCAAGTCCTTTAATTCCAGGTCTACCCTAAATATTGTTTAAAAAAATGTTACAATGTTTTCATTTATATCTCATAATTCAAAATTATATATTTATTTTTTGCTTTTTAGCTAAGTTGTACAACATACTCAGGGGTCTGATGTGTAAATTGGGGTTCCTAAACAAATAATCTTGGAATAATCCTAAATAGATTGGTAAACCACACTATTGCCTGTTCTAATAATCCAATGTGCTGTAATGTCTAAACCTTAATATTTTTCATGCCTAAAAATATCGAGCACTATCTGTATTAATCGTTTGTTCTGTTTTCTTTTTTTTTTCAAATGCCCAACGCTCCACAGAAATAAAATGAGCATATAATAATGTGAGCCACTTTGTAATTGTCTTGTGAGTTAGCTGAGGCGAGGGGAGAGTTGGTGGCTGAAACCACTGCATGATGAAGATGTAATTCTGAGCTTACACACTGTACACAGGTGTATGACCAGCAAGACTGTTGGAGAAAAGATCAGACAAAGGAGTAAACTGAGATGAAGTGACAAAAGGTCATGACACAAATAAAAATAGAAAGACAGTAAAGATTGAACAGATGATAAAATAAAAATTTAAGTCTGTAAATCATTTTTGATAATCCTTATTTCTGATGCACTTACAGGTTCTCCTGTTGGTCCTGGCAGACCCACAGGTCCAGGCGATCCCACAGGTACTTCACCATACAAAGGGCAAACACTTGCACATTGTCGCCGTACAGACTGGGCATACGAAGACATCCGTTCAAGAACAAACTTTCGACAAACCTCAATAACACGGGATGCAGGAAATGATGGTCCCTATTAACAAATTAAAAATGTATTTTTTTTAATTCAAGCCAATCAGCTGGATTGTAGTTACCCACCATAAACTGCTTCATGTCGACAACAACTTTAAATTTCTACAGTTAACAGTACAGTTCCCAGGCCAGAGCTGACAGGGTTTAACAAAACCTAGAAGTGCCCCAAGCTAAATGCTTCTGGTTTCCTGCACATAGTGGGAGGCAGTGGATAGATTTTTGGTGATCCTCCTCCACTTGCCATCCTGAATATATTGTGCTGTAGGACAGCCCTGGATTTGTGCATGTGTATAAAGGGGGTGGATTTCCCCCTCTACACAGGCACATATTTCCCCCTCTATAAACGTAAAATTATTTTATTTTTTTCTTGTGTGGTCTTAAAGAGCGTAACATATCAAACTAGCCCTATTTAGCACATGTCCAGATTACTTTTATTGCAGTCCATTTGTCTGGGCTTCTTTTTACACTCCATTGGGCTTGACTTGCACATACTGGTAGCTGAAGTCAGCAAAGCAGCAACTCATTCACTAAGCAGTACTTTGCAAAGTGAACAACATGTTTGACTATAATATTGGTAAGCACCCATAATTTGATATTAAATATGTTTTCTATCATTTTTTATTGACTAGAATTATTGTTTAAAGTGTTTTGTCAACCGTGTATTTCCTGGCACTGAAAGCTGTCTGCCCTATTAATTAAAGACAGTTTTATATACTTCTGCTAGCATGGATGTTTGATTACTTTAAACATCGTGGTAAATATAGCATTCTGAACATAAAACAGGACTTGAATTTCATGTTTTTATTGTATTATACATTTATTGTATATTTGTATTATATATTTTATTTATATTGCAGAAAAGTTCTACCTGTGGCCCCACTGGTCCAATATCTCCAGGAACTCCAGGATCACCTGTAGGACCTTGCACTCCTTCCCGACCACGTGCACCAATCTCTCCTGGAGGTCCTTTTCTACCATCAAGTCCCTCCGGACCTACCGGACCACTGTCTCCTGCCTAAATACAGTGATCCACTTGTTAATGAACAAGTCTATAACATAACTACAGGTTCTAGTTATTTGAATCATACTTACGTTGCCTCTAGGTCCTTTTGATCCCTTTTCACCCTTCCAAAAAAGTAATTGTAGCATTTATTGAAAATTAGTTCACCAAAGATGATGTTCAGTACTTTTTATATAAACATTAAGAGATATTATTTGTATTATTATTAGTCTGGTTTATTTTATATTACTATACACAATTACATCTAGTTATACAGTTTGTATATACACATACTTATGCATGTGCAAAAACTATTTTAGGAGTCTAAATGTTTGCTTTCCTGATATAAGGAAAGAATTTACCTTCTGTCCTTCTGCTCCTTTGATCCCTTGAACCCCAGTACTGCCCTGTAAATAAAACAAGACATCATAAGGGGTAAAACAAAATCACAGTGTAAAATGTAACAGAAAGTTCTTATCTTATACACACAGATCTTAGAAGATAACACAGGGCAGATCAGACAGACATAGACATGGGTTATCAAGATAAATTATAAGTAGACATCATTGAAGGATTCTACCAGTCCAAAACAATGTATATTTGTCCCTGGACTCCTGAACTGACCAACCAGCAAGGATGAGGTTTCATTGTTATTTTTTTTTATAGTTGTAGGGACTTTTTATTTTACAAATCACTCTTTTGGTATTACTTCTGTAGCTGCTTAGTATACATGGAACAAGCTGTGATTCAACCATGAAGACAAAACTATGAACTGGAAATGCTCCCTTTTAGCATGATATAAAAATAGTAGAAAAGCTTAGATATGACACCAATACTAGAGACAAAGCTTAAACCGATCCAGTTTGATTTTTTAAACATATTAAGGTAATCCATGGAATATTAAGTTTATAAGTTAAAATTGGAACATAAAATCAGGCACAATGTCCTAGTGTTTAGAATGCTTAGAGTTCTGCAAATGGATACAAGCTGTATGTAGTATCACAGATTCCTACAGTGGATGTGATACAAATATATGTGAATTGTGTGTGAAAGTTAGGTTGCATGCCTCACACTTGTATTTGTCAGTTGGTAAAACCTTTCAAATAAAGGTGCACTCCACTCTAAAGTAGAATATTGCATAATTTAAGGTGTAATGTGATCAGCTGTATTACCTACTGCATTCTTTATCCCTTGAGATCCAACCTCAATAGTTTCTGGTTCTGTGTTTGTCCATTACAAAGTTTTGTTTGTTCCACTCTCTTTGGGGAGATACCTCTCACCTTGAGTGTTTTTATTTCTTCATTGCATTTTCCACAGTACAAACCAAAATAATGATTACAAAAGAACATTTATTCCTGCGACTCCTTAAAGAGAACCTGTATTGAGAGAAACATTCTGAATGCTAGTTACCTGACTGTCTCAAGCTTTATTACCTTTGAATCACTAACCTGGAACAAGTATACAGATCTGCAGATCATGATAGCTAGAGCGAGGTCAGAAATCCTGATTGACCTAATGTTTTTAGGTTAGTGACTTAAAAGTACTGAAGCCAGGAAATGTACAAGAAAAGTTGACAGATAGCTTTTTCAAGAGCAAAGTTCAACAAAAGTTCAAAGTTCATGTTCAGGTCAGCATCTGTATTTTTCTTATTAAAGGAATTTTTACAGTAACATTGGAGCCCATCCTCAGCCAAACACTTCCCTTATATGTTCCAAACTACAAAAAAAATGGTTGGAGATAGATTTATGTATAAACTCATAAGAAGTGTTGAATATATTAATTAAAGTACCTTTTCTCCCAGAGCACCAGTAAGTCCTACATGTCCCTGTGAACAAAAAAAAAATAATTCATTATATAAAATTACCAAATGTAGCAGTTACTAGAGCAAATGAATATATAACTACCTGTAAAAGGTGTGTATAACTATATACCAGCACCTTGTCTAATGCCTAGCATAACTGCAAAGTATGAAGGTGTGTTACTTTATAGGTGACAACAGCTAGTGGGAAAAAATCTGGTTTATATTTTAGTGTCAGGAGTGCTTGTGGAACAGCCAAATACAACATAAAAGACAGAGACAAGACCCCCACATGTGTGCAAGAACACTGTACAATAAAAAAGTAGACATTTCTATAGCCATAGGGAGTGGCATTTCATGTGACTTCAAGGGCAACACAGGAAAGACACCAATCCTTCAATTTACAGCTTAGTGAGGTTCCCTTTTAGGTAGAATTATGGTAGAATCAGGATATTTAATTGCAAGGATACATATAACACCAATATTAGATTAAATACAGTGAATTTAATCTGTAGAATTGGACCACTTTCAAGAATTAAACCTCCTTAATGACAGATATAGCATAGAGCTCAGCAAATTCAGCCAGCAGCTAACAACAGATGCCCAAGGCAGCTTGGGAAAGCCAAGGCAATTATTAGGGAAGCCTAAATCAGAAAGTTGTATCAACAATGCTTGGCTCCATTCACTTCAGGCCGAATGATCGATGTTTGGATGAATCAAAGCTGATCACTAAGCCTCGTCACTAGGACAAATAAAAAGAATCAATCTACCCAACAGGAAAAAAACCATTTTGACTTAGCTCTTGCTTACTCTGTTCAAGGAAAAAACAAGGAGCTTTAGATGGACTTTAATTTACTGTATATGTTCATGTTTCATTTACTAAATTCAGAAATAAAATATGAAAATAATAATTATGTAAATATGGAATGTAACGTTTTCATTGTACATTTACCACTTCCAGACAAGTGGACTGTCATAGAAATACCCTGTAATAAATATTAATTTTTAAAAATAAACATTTTATACAAATTTTTAAAAATATATCAAATCTCAGCATCTAACATCTACATGTAAAAATGTAAAATACAAACAGATTAAAATTGTCAGCAATTTTCTGTAAAAACATAAATAATTAAAACTATTAACTCACAGCAGCTCCAGGTGGACCAATAAATCCAGGTCGACCAGGCATACCAGCTTCTCCTTTGAGACCTGGCAGCCCCTATATAGAGAAAAAATGCAGCACTTAAAGATTATCTAATGACTAGACATCACCAGTACCATATTATTATTAATATTATAATTATTATTAATAAACAGGATTTATATAGCGCCAACATATTACGCAGCGCTGTACATTAACTTGGACTATATAATGGCGATCAATACATCTCTCCTCTGTGGTTACTTTGCTGTTAACCTTCATACATTCCAGGTATTTAACAAAGAGGAAAAGAAGTAGTTGTCTAATGCTGTCTATCATTTCTAGAGCACACCACCCAACTATTATGGCTTTCCCCTACTGACATAATATAGAGAAAGTAATGTATATGTTACTAGCCGTGGAACTTCCTCAAAGTCCAATGCCTTTCTACACAAAGCATTGTTACGGCTAAGAAGGAGCAATGTCAGGGGGGAATGCTATACCCCTTGACAAAGACAAATGGTAACAGTAAACTGTAAGGAGGTTTTAGAATATCATGGAGGAAATAAGGACAGAATGGCAGCCGGGTTTTTGTTTGGCATAACATAAATAGTACAATTAATAGGTATGCCAACTTGAGGAAAGGGTTTTGCCTTGAGTTCCATCATCTTCAAACATTCCTGACTTTACCTACTACACTGACTTTTAATACAGGCACCATCTGTGTCTAACAAAGCATACTCTTTTCCAGACCACTTACTTAGCTTACCCATTTACTTCTTCCAATGATGATATGTTTGCACACAACATATGGGAGTATGTTTAGTCCACAAAAGTTACTTATATATTATTTTATATATTATTTCACATTTAACTTACAGGTTTTCCTCTGGGACCCTCAGGGCCTTGCTGTCCCACAAATCCCTTTTCTCCCTTGAAAATAAAAATAAATAAATGTCTAATACTAAAAATTTCTAGACATTAAACTGTGACAGGAAGTATATTTTATGTAAAAGCAAATCATTTATGTAACATTTAAAATAATTTGAATGTTTCACTATAGCCACATGCATACTTAATATGCATGTTCTGTAGATTTTGTTTGGGGCACATTATTAAACTGAAAACAAAACTAAGTAAATAATATTTTCGGTCTGTTGGTTGGTATACATTATATGTTTGATGATGTTGGAAATATAATGCCAGCAAATCATAAATTTCTTAAAAGAAAAGAAATACAATTTTATGATAAATTCTGTAATCGAGAAGCATTGGTTCAATTAGTTGTATTTCAGTTTGTTATGCAGTATTTCATATGTATTTCATGTTTACAAAAGACCAACATATAGCTGTAATGTCTATTTATAGTCAAGTGTCAGACCGCAAAGCTGTCACAATTTAATTTACTTAAATACTAATTTTAGTCTAGGAAAGTATATTTTACCTTAATTCCCAAACCTCCCGGTTGTCCTGCTGAACCCTGAGGACCTTGATATGCCTATGGTAACAACAAATGTAAAAATTGTTTTAAATTAATGACAGTGATTGAATTACACATTAATATCATATATTATCCATACACTTTTTAATTGTATGGCAGAGAAGATATAGAACATTTATTATACAAACTGTCTAAATGAAACTGATTTTACAAATTAAATACTTAGTCATTTTTGTTTTGTTTTTCCACAATCAGGGGAGCTTGGATTTTAAAAATACTTTTAAAAAACATAAAATACATATTCCATCATTTAAAAAAAAATTTTTGTGGCCTAGTTTTCCATTGTGAAAAAATTACTGTAGGTTATTAAAATGTTTAATTTGTATTTGCATTAATTGAAATGTGTTGCTAATTTTAATTCCAGTTTTCAGTCATGTTTCTCATGTCTCTGACAATAACGAAAAATAAACATATCTGTCAATTGTCTAATAAGGAATCTATTTGCACTTATTACAAACAACTAAATTTACAGCAATTTAAATCTTACGTCAATTCCATCGTCACCATCACGTGCAGCCAAACCTGGATCACCAATGATTCCCTAAAAAATACAAATGGAACAAACTAAACTGATAATGATGAAAAAAACTGATAACACGCTGATAATAGTAAAAAAAAATCAACACAAACACTGGAGAATGCCTGGTAATGATACTTAGTTTTGGGGGTGTCTAAATTTAATGGACCTAAATGTTCATCAAGCATTAAATTCTTCTCTGTATACAGAATTGTTAGAGGGTTCCAATGCACATTTACAATCTCAGACAAAATTATTTGTTTCTGTGTATCAACATCAGAATTTTCTTTTATTTATGCCACATTGATTATACTGTACCTGAGGTCCCTGTGTACCTCTCCGACCTTTTGGCCCTATTGTGCCCTACATAAAGTAAATACAATAAATTAGGTGGGTTAGGTCGGTATTGATAAAAGAATAGATAGATAGACAATAGATAGATGTAAAGATGGACAGGTAGACAAGTAGACCATTGGAATTATATTTTTAGTCCTTACTTACAGGTTCCCCCTTGCTCCCAACAAAACCAGGCTCTCCTGGATCACCACCAACTCCCTGAAATAAGGATAATTTAATATTCATAATTATATTATTTTTTTATTTTAGATTGTACATTTTACTTATTTATTTGCAATGGTATATTTATGTATTTGTATTTTTTATGTATAATTGTAATTTATACATGTATAGTTTAGTTTAATCATTTTAGATGTAATGACAGCAATTTAACTAAAAATACCTTGGATCCTTGTCTTCCAGGACGACCTTCATGCCCAGGAAAACCATCATCACCCTACAAATTTTAAGATTTATTTTCAGTTTGGTATATGTGCAGAACTTTATTTCATTAACTATTCCACCAAATATGTATTTAAACTGGCTTGATTAGATTCTAAATACTGTAAAGTCTCATATAATTTTACATTCTATATTATTTTAAAACAATACAAACATGAACTAATATTATGTTCTCACAATAAAAGATCATTAAATATCAAACAAATTGTAAAATCAGAAAAAATACATACACATGCAGTGCATATTTTTAATGTTATTAATTTACATTTGAACTAACAGTAACCAGATCTGCAAGGTTTGACCCATAATTGTGGCAAATGTTTGAATCAGAAAGGAAACTGAAACTAGCAGTAGTTAAAAAAGTAATGGAACAAGCTCAAAAAGTATCATTTTAAATTATTCATTACTTTATTACAATATCTCTGAAACTTTTATGTTTTATTGTTAGGACTTAATGTCTTGCCTTGACTCCTCTGAATCCTGGAATCCCTTCATACCCCCTTTCTCCCTCTTCACCCTGAAAAAATAGGGTTAAGTGACAACACTGATATAAATAAAAAAACATAATAATTTAATTTATTAATACAAATTATTATTATATTAGAAAATATTTATTGGCAAAACATTGGGAACTGTGGAATTATGGAAACATATGCAATACCTGAAATGTACACTACATAACAAAGTCAGCACACTTTTTTTGTAGGAAATTTTACATATAAAGGAAAACTAATGTTTGATAGATTTTATATTGTAGACTTAAAATGAATTATATGAATTAATTATGTTACCTTATCTCCTTTTGGCCCTGGGGGTCCTCTGATTCCTGGTGGGCCTGCAATTCCCTAAAATATAACTGTACTTTAGTAAATGATATCTTGTAACGAGAGAGATCATGATTGAAAGTGCATTGCCTAATGCAGATGATGGATGGATGGATGGATAGATAGATAGATAGATAGATAGATAGATAGATAGATAGATAGATTTACTTACTTTAAAACCATCTGCTCCTGGGAGTCCTTTGTATCCAGGATCTCCTCGGTCACCCTATGGAAATATATATATATTGTCTTATTGAAATACAATGGCAGATATTGTTCACATGTACTGTTGCAGGTTAGGTTATGTAAAATGTGCTCAATTCACAAAGGATGTGTTGTTAGATATTCATTATTATGGTACTGAAGTTATCTTACCAACAACCGGGGGGGGGGGAGAAATGAAAGACAATTGTGATATGATTATCATTTTTTATTACAATGACATATATAATGTGCTTTAAATTTGCAAACAACAATTCTTTATAAAAATGATTATTCTGCATGTAGAAACTTTTGTTGGTTAGTAATAGCCCTTCCCACTGCCAATCTGGATCTATTTAAATCTGGATACACTTACATCAGTGAAGCTGGGCGATTCAGCAAACCCAGAATGGATCTGGTCCATGATTCAAAACATTTGCTAGCAAATATTAAATGACTTTAAAAAATGTATTCCAGGTTTGCTTAGTTCTTTTTTAACCTAAAAGCTAATTAGTCGGTAGGCAAAGAGAATATGCTAAAATGTAAAGGAAATGTAAGGAAAGTTTATTGCTGGGCACAGTTTTTATCTTGATCACCAAGATTATTATTTGGTGATCATATTACCTGTCACTAATCAGAGTGCTTACAGATTTACCAAACGACTAGGAATGGTAGTGTAGTTGCACAGTGTTCAAACTGAGAGAACTTTAATTATTAGCAAAACTTTAGTCTGAAGATACTTAGAGCTCAACAATGGCTTCAAAACTCTTGTTTGCCATCTAAAGGTAAATGGTATGACCAGGCATTACCAAAATGTACCCAAAAGCTATCATCCACAGTGAATGTACCCACAATGTTTTTGTTTTACCTTGTTCCTATAGGGAGAAACAACACACTGTGACATCATAAACAGGTCAGTTAATTTCTTGCAGGGGCAGCCACTGAGAGAGTTCCTAGTGATGCTGACACCCTCTCCTTCCCCAGAACTATTTCACTCAAGAGCCCTTACCCACACACACATTTTGTGAGCAAGGTTTAAAATATTGACAGCCTAATTAGTATTTTTCTGTACTTGCAGCAAATTTTATTTTATTGGAGCTATGTACTTAATATTTTTACATAACCCTTACATATACTTTAAAGATGAGTTATTAATATTTAAATATTATTAGCTTTTTTGTAAACATAAGAATATAGAAGGGGACATTACATATGTTTGCCTAAAGTTACCATTTCTGGCAAATGTTTATATTATTTTGTTTTTGTAGTGAGTTTAGCCTTTTTTCTAGATATCACTTATGGCAATTTAACCTACTACAGGAAATGATATGTAGTCATAGACACAGAGATCCACAAATAGCCCATGCAAAAGAGAGGACAGTTCATTCTTTAAAAAATGTCTCCCTTTCTCGTGATGTACTTGGCAGTTACCCAAGCAGTCCTCAGATACTAGATGAAAAATAATTAGACACCTAATTAAATTCGGATTACACTGACAACACTTTAGCTATATTAATCCTGTATATATTCCCCTAGTTAATAGAAATTAATCTGTAAACAAAAGATTTGTCCATAATTGTTAATGAAAATGAGTACCTTTCCAAAATTAATGTTCATTACAGGTCCACATTAATGCAACAGGGGTTTTGTATAATCAAATAAAATTGTATAATCAAATCAAATAAAATACTTACTCTTTCACCAAGTATACCTCTTTCTCCTTTTTCCCCCTTTATGCCTGGTTCCCCCTAAATAACATAAAACAAAAGCAATCTCTACTAAAAGACTAGTAAAACTGGCTGAATGAGATTTAAACATATTACATTTTTTAGAATAAAAATAAAATTCCTCTTAAAGTATGAAAAACAGCATACCTTAAATCCTGGGTCACCAATCCTTCCATAAGCACCAGGATTGCCGCGAACTCCCTAATCAAACAAAAAAAATATGTGGTATGTATTTTACTTACAAATCTTACTAAAAATAATTGACAATAAATGTAATTGATACATTGATAAGTGATTACCAAATGTCCTGGACTACCAAGTTCTCCTTGTTCACCTGAATAGCCTTTCTCTCCCTACACATTGAAAAAAACAAATTCATATGCGCCATTTTGTTTGTTTTTTTTATAAATGTACTCACATGTTATTTTGAAAATTGAAATAGTTTGTGTACTAGCAGTTTTTTTTTATTACCTTTGTTCCTGCAGATCCCTGAAGACCTAATATCCCATGTGAACACTTACATCCTCGAGAGTCAGCACCGATGCTTAGCTCAGCAGAGCCTCCACACTATAAAGAATAAAATTACAATATTGAATAAAATGCATCCGGCCCTTAAAAAATGAAAACATAACTAAAGTATGCACTTAAATATTGTATTCATCCAATTCACAATGGGATGGTATAGGGTTAAAAGAAATAGGTAACAGCTATTTGTTAAAACCCTTGTAAATGTGTATGTTATAGAGATGATGTCTACAGATATGATACTGTTGTCTTATCAGTAGAAGATGCTGAATGAAACGTTGCAATGTCAGGATACAGTAAATTATATATTTTTTTGTTGGGGGGGGGGTTCTATTCCTCTTCTTCTGCAGAGCCTCATTAAATGCTTATGCTAGAATGTTCTTTTTTTCAGCACAAGAAAAAAGGCAAATCGGTCATTGTTTAATTACCAGGGGTTGAATGAATACTATTTGATATTAGGCAAACCCCAACATAAAGCATAACTAAGCTAAAAAAAAACAAAAAACTTTTTTTCCCCATTGAACAAAAAAATGTGGGCATGCGCAGAAGGAGCAGCCAGAGCCTCGTAGGATGCGTGAAGTGAGTATCCCAGGAGGCTATGCGTGGCAATAAAGACAAAAAAAGAAGACCATTTTTACTTTACATAAAAGGGTTGTCCACCCTTTTATGTAAAGTAAAAGTTTTAGTTTAGGTCTGCTTTAATAGTAAATATCATTTAAGTCTATACTGGTAAACCTTTTTATTAATTTCTTTTCAATTTAGGGCAAACTACTGTGAAAAATGGTATTGGAAGCTGGCCAATGCCACGAGGGACATGTACCAATACAGTGGGAAGGGGGGTCTTAATATAGGAAATATATAAATCCTTTATATAATATGCATGGGGGATGCCTTAAAGTGATATGGTATAATGAAAAAGTACAATTTTCACAGAATATATCCATGTCTTTACACTAGTTTTGCTCGTATACAGCAAAGGTACACCCATCTGATTCATTGCAGTTCCTGTTCTTATGGATGCAAAATGGTCCAAGCATTGCCCATATTTTCAAGAAACTCTCATTAAAAAATGAAAAACAAAAAAAAAAGGATGAAACAGTGACTTTCAACTGTGATATGCTCCTCAGTGAAGGTATCACCTACAGGACATTCTAAGATATATGTTTCTAAAATAACTGTCATTATTAAACTTCTCCTGATACAAACACATACATGTTGCATTGCCCACAATTTACAATTTACACAAAGTGAATGTAAAGCAAATTTTTACTTAAGGTTTAAATCCTTACTAGGTTATTTATGTGCTTTTTGTGATTGAGATTTTCCTTTAGTCCCTGTCCTCAAGACAAAACGGGAAATAAGTAATTTGTCTTCCCAGAGAGTTGTCACAGGAACAGGTGTCCTCACTGGAGAATTTTCCTTCATCTATTGCTCTTACACTAACTCAAAATGTATGCATCTCACTTTACTTTCTGTTTATTGGCAATAGTCACCAGGTAAAATAGGGGGGAAATATTTCCAGCCAAGAAATGGACAGCAGTAAAACCTTAAACAAAACTCTAATCCTTCAATACTTTATCTAAAACTTAACAAAAAATGTAATTGCCAAGGGCTCTCTATGCTATGTTCTACTGCCAAAGTATTCTGCTCTATACCCCTGGTGATATGGAAGTAAAACAATTTTCTGTTTAGGTAATTAAAATGCCATAGTGCTGATATATATATATATATATATATATATATATATATATATATATATACTGTATATATTCTGTGCCTTATTAACTTGTGTGCCTGGTATCAATGTTTAAATATTATTAAAGTGTTGATGTGATCACTATTAACTAAGTCCTGCATCCAGACACAGAACAAAAGTTTGTACAACTTGAAAGAGCAAAGCCATTTTGGTTGCAATATGTAGGAAAAGCTGTGATCAGGGTGAAATAATAAGCAAGCAGCAAAGTTACAAGAGTTTGAAACCTCTTTTTGCTTTGAAGTTTAGTCAAAGAGCCTACATATGAATTCTGCTGCCACATACAGCGTTTCTCTTTATTTGAACTACCCACATGTTCTAACCTCTCTTACTGTCAATGGCAAGAAGAAATATTTAATTGAACAAAACAAGCTGTGAGCAATGACAGAAAATGAGGAGAAAGCAGCAATTTTCCAGACGTTTCTTTTCTTTTTCATAATGGAATGTATCGTTTGGCAGCTGAAAAGTGGAAAACTAACTGAAAGACTGATAAGAACATTGAGTACAGCATATTCTCTTTTCAGCATAAATTTTCTACTAAATGGAACTAGTATGCATGTCATGAAGGTAAGAGGTGTTGTCGCTGGAAGCGGAGTTCCTTGGCATATTAATCTTCCCCTAACCATACCCCTATAACAAAGACATATTTTTATCAAACTCATTGGGGAATTAGAGTCTTCCAGTAGTTGGTGAGGTTCGTTTTAGGAAAAATACACAGAGGTCATATCATTTCTAATTAAAGCTCTTTGTTGGAACTGTAAGATGTAGATAAGGAACATGACATATGTCGTACTCCAAAGTAGTTAGAATGGCAGCTATCACTTCTTGCCATAGCTAATGTAATACAGGACTTTAATCAGGACAATCAGGACTTTAAAGATATATTTTTAGGTTATAATTTAATTACTAAACACTGGAAATTAAATTGACTTTAGATACTGACTAAAATATGGCTTAAATAGAACCACAATAAGTCCATCCCATGGTTGACTCAGATTTAGAGAAATGTCTAGAGGTGTGCATTTCATTTCAAGTGTCAGCATATGGCAAGCCAAGTAAACTGAGCTACATACTTACTTGATCATATAACTCACAACATTGCTCCAACAAAGCCCTTTCTGGATCACAGTGTATTTCCAGCTTCTGTATGTCAACCTGCAATGCAAACAATATAAAATAAATTGCTTGTAACTATGTTTATGAAGCAATTTCATGCCATGGAGTGGCTCAACAAGCTTGAAGATGGGAAACTCAATAAAGACTGTGTTGCAGTTCTCAAAATCAAGAGTACAGATGAATCCAGTGACCTGTGTTAATATTATTATACCACCAATAAGTAATATATTTATTATCATTTTTTTAATTAAAGGTGAAGACATTTTAAAAAAGATTGAATTTAGGATGTTTTCATTCAGTATAGAAGTGGTCAAAATGTAACTGGCTGAAAAGTAAACTGGCAAATGTAATTAGCTAAAGGTCTCTAGCAATGTAAATATAAACTATAAAGATATAAGGTATAAAGAGCCTGCATTTCTTACTGTGGTCTATGGACCCTGCTGATACATGAAAATGTGCCAGATGGTCCTTAGTCATTTTCCCACACTGCAGGATATGGAAATCATGAAACACAACCCAGATTCGGAGCACTAAAAGCATACTATAAAAGGTCCGTTAATGCAAAGTTATATGGGGCTTTACTGGAAAGTAACAACAAGATGTCAAATCATTTAAAGGAGTTCAGAAAATGACCTTAATAGTTAGTGCATTCTACCTTTGGGTTATGAATATAAATAAGGAAGGTTTTTCATTTAGTTTTAGGTAACCAAAGGGGGGACTTACAATTCATAGTTGTATGTTTCATTAATTTTATATTAGGAATAATGAGTCAAATTCTCTTTCTGAAAAATATGGAGTGAGAGTTTATAGAGGGTTTAGAGGAGCTGGGAAAGTGAGCACAATTGGATTGAATTACTAAAGAGATATAGACTTTTTATTTAGAAAAGTCAATCTTCCCCCAGCATAGTTGATGGGACTAGTAGTTGAAGGGATGATTCACTTGGCAAAGAATACCTAATCAGGTGCAAGTAAATTAATGTACAGCGCTGCATATTATGTTGGCGCTATATAAATCCTGTTTATTATTAATAATAATATTAATATTAAAAACAGAATTTTTGCTTGCACATCATTGGATAATAGCAGAACATGTTCTCATTCACTAAGGTGCATTGAAATATTTCACTTTGTTAACTGAATACCCTATATTCCATATGTCTAGTACAGCAATACTTAACAAAGAAGAGGTGTTTAATGGACACCTCCTAGGCAAACACATGACAAAGCAATTACAATGGAGAAAAACAAGTTTTAAGAGTTTCAATAGGAGAATACCTTGGGGTGATGTCCCAAAATAGGAGATATCCTGCCTTGTTTACCGGTAAAGGGAAAATTTTCCCCAATAAGGACACAACAATAATATACATACAACAATAATACTGTCACTTTGATCAATGGTAAGTATTTAAGAAGGTGAAAAGTGAACACCTCAAAGGTAAACTAAATTTGGACAGAGGTCTAATCATTTACTCTTTACAAAAATAGGTTTTGGGTAACAGTTTGATTTTAACATCACAGAAATGGAACAATTTATACACATTTTCCATAATAAGCATAGCATTCTGTCATGTAGTTTTACAGTAAAAGGAAGAGCTGTCAAAACATAAAGTACTTACCAATGAAGTAACTCTATTCTTTTGAGGAACTTTCTCTTCTACTGTTGAGACATCACTGACTTCAATACAGTCTAGAACCATTTTGGCATTACCATTTGTTACACTAAAAGCTAACTTGTGCCATTTCTCATCAAAAAGTTTTTCATAACTACTGTCTTTCTGGAACAGGAGAGTCTTGACTGGTGTAGAGTAGAGCAAGCTTAGAGTTTGTGAATTATTATTAAAACTGAGTCCAAGTTCATGTTTTTTATTTCCATCAATAATCTTCCAGATGTTCCAGATGCTCCAAGGCTCAGTCTTTACAATTTTAAAGGTAGCAATAATAGAGTAATCAGCGGGTAATCCATTTGAAGGAAAAGCACTGAAAATTAAATATAGTTCATAATCAAGTTATATTTTGAGATGTAGATATTTGTTATGTATACTTTTTTGTACTTTCCCTTATTGTTTACTTTTTTATCATGACTAAACAGATATGTACAGTTTTTACACATAACGTATAACTTTAAAAATGTATCATACCCATCTTTATTCAGTGAAACTGGAGACTTAATGCGGACAGCAGATAATGTTGGATCGGATCCATTCACTGTTGTTATTTCTGCAGGTGTGGAAAGCCTAAGTTCTTCAAGCAGGTCATATACTATGAAAAAAGTATCATCAAAACATTTAAAAAATAAATGAAAAAATTTCCTTAAAACTGAACATATATAGTAGGCTTGTTTTAATGAATGTATATGTGCATTTACTATAATATATTATATAATAGTATATAATGATAGTACACCAACCTAATAGACACTTCTATTGCACACAATCTAAAAATCCCAGTCAATTATCTAGTCTTACTATCACACTTGTGATATTAATATCAACATGTTTTTGCTGAACATGGAACCCAGAGGCAGTTTGCCAGCGTCATGTATGTAGTAAGTCAAACTAGACCCAGGATTTGGAAGATTAGGGCAAACTGATGTTTTTTGTATTATTTTAACTATTGGGATTTCCTAATCTATTCAGCAACATGCTATGTTGGTAACTATGTGGTAACTATGTGCGTCTATTGATGTCAAGGCAAGCACCAAAGCCTATTTCATTCTGGGACACCCATGATAAGGTGGTTTGCCATTACAGTAAAGACCCCAAAGTGACATTTGCCTTGAGACTGGCTTTGTGGCTTGACCATTATAATTGATGCATATGGTTTCATTTGAGTTGAAACCAGTGTTTTTGCTGTGTATTGGTGTAAGCTCCTTTCAATGTATTCCTTTTATTGAGCAAATCATTATTTTTCTTTTCTGTTTGACTGGTGAATGCAATGATACAACAGGATTGTCATGGTAGTTCCCCTGGCTATTAACTTCATCCTATGAGGGTAGAGCTTTCAGGCCATGGACTATTTAAATGTCTAATTCAGATGTTCTATTGTCATTGATGTCATTGTTTTCTGAAGTTGCATTTAGCATACTCTCTTACTTTTGGGACCGCTGATTGAGATAAAGTTTGAGGTTGGTTCTGCATCAGGTCATTGATGAATATGTGGAAGTAACACTCTCTTATTTATAGGAGGTGTTATGGTATCATGTACCTTTAGCCATGGTGGTTCATGCAATACATTTATTTATACTTTACTGCTCCAAGACCTATATATAAAAATGGTGATTTACTTCAAAGATTGTAATTTATGCTAATCTAGTTTGGACTCAAACCCTTTCTTTTGCAGTTGAAAATCAGCCACTTTACTATAACTTTATGATTTATTGATTTCTTTTAAAACATATATCTGAGTTTAGGAAATATCCTAAATTGATGACTTATTCAGCAGATTCTCATCCACTGGGGGCTTTGTGCAGTATCCCCATCAATGCCCACCCATCACATCTATTATAGGGCTATCTGACTTACATTTCATTGTTCATTTATTGTAGGTTATGAAAGATATAACATGATGAGTAATACTTCCTTGTTCAGCTTCCTAAATATAAGCACATTCCTATTGATAATTGGTGGATCAGTCTAACAGTTTCTATTCTGAGTGACTTAGCTGAACTTGGTATACATTTACATGGTTAACAGTAACTATGTTTTGGTTTGAACAAAGCAAGAAAAACTGTAGAAAACTGCTGCCACGTTTACTCCATCTTTCATGACACCACAAAGGCTGTTTTAGGAATTACCAAGATCAATTTATTTCTGTATTATTCTGAAGAATTTATACCCTTACCCATTATGATTATAAGATTATCTATAATTATCTATGCGGTTAGGCTTTCCCAGGCACCTGCATCATATAAACAATGGTTAACTGTAAATAAGCCCCTTAATGAACTATTAGAAAATGTAATGAATTTACTCCCTTATTTCATGGTTTTCAGGTAATCTCCTAACACAACCCTGGTATATTCAAAACTGCATTTGCTGTAGAATCACTTTTCTTTTTGGTTTATTAATTTATATTTTTCCAAAACACGTGAGAACTTTTTATAAGAAGATCAATATGTGCAGATACAGCTTTGATTTTATCAAGACTTACCAGAGACAACAGATTCTTGGCATTTTATAATGCTCAGTAATGTGAAAAAAACTATCAGTTTTGGGAATTTCATCTTCTTTTTTCCAAATGACATATATCTATGAAGACAAATGCATAAAATAGATCAGGTTGTTGGAGTTAATAAAAGTTTATTTTATAGTCATTCATAAACCAAATGTTCATACATTATTGTTACATTTTGTATTTTGTCAATTATTCGGCAAGGCATTTATTGAACAGATATTGTATATAAATGTTACTGTTATGTTATTTATTGTTTTTCGTCTGCTGGTTTTATGATCTGTAAACAATGACCCTGATTCATCAAGCAGAATCGGATTATCGGTCGCGCATTCGTATTCGCGATCCGGAATCGTACGCGATCGCGCTATTCAGCAACTAAAAAAGATCGCGGCCGGAGCCGCGCATATCCGGCAGCTTTACACTGGCGAGCGTGTATTAAAAGTCACTGGTACGCGCATACTCGAGTCCGGACCGCGGTAATCCGCAATCGATGGCCGCGCGTACTTTCGCGCTTCCAGCGAGCGCGGATTTTATTGATGAATCAGGGGCAATGTTTTAAAGTTCCTTGACCAAGCTATGCGTGCCTCTTGGCTCAGTTTATCTGATACCAATGATTCTTTTGGGTATAATGGGGACAGCTGTTGAGTTCCAGGCCTGTCCTCCTTCATCTGCCTACATCTAATCCGCATTTATCTCTTCTTCCACAGGTATGCTGTTCAATCTGATTGCTATCCCCATTCTGTATGCAATTCCCTATGATTGTCTATGGTATGCTGTTCAATTTAGATGAACTTGCACAAATTTGAGCATGGCCATAGCACTTTTTGTTCCCTATCCATTTGGCCCAGTTTAGTGTTAATTGTCCATCCATATTCATTGTCCAAAGCTCTATTTAAACAACAGGCAATCTTAAATGCCAAAGTTATAAGTGCTTTGAGAATTAATCCAGGGAATAGAACCAGGAACTGGAGCAGATTTGGACATACAATTGTACTCTGCACTTCCCATCTCCTACCTCCAGACCTATTCATCCACCTGGACTACAACACATCCTCTGCTGCTGCCATTCTCACCTGCTATTTTATCAAACCATCTCTGCGACTGACTCATCAAATCCCACTTCTGGAACTCAACAAGCCTAGAAGACCTGCTCGCATGGATTTCAGTTTGCCAACATTGTTTATTGGACTCATATGGTTCGCAAGTATCTGTTAAAATGTATTATTCACCCTGCACTCTCTTTGTTGGCACTATTCCCTCTCCTACCCAGTCTGATAACTCATTGTCTCTCTGTTCCTTCACTCTACTGAATTATCTGTCTTTGCTCTTCAACTTTTTTCTCTACTGATACTTTCTGGTGACACCCCCCCCCCTCTCCCCCACACCCAGACACACACACACAGCCTCTCTCTTCCATACACTTTCAGCAAGATACTCCCTTCTCCTAACCTCATCCCCATTCTCCCTGTGCATAAGTTCTTACCCCCTCTCTCTGGCAGTCTTTGGAATGCCAGATCTGTTGGCAATAAATTTCCTCCATACACAACCTTCAGCCAAGCAAAATGATTTCAATGCTGTCATTTCCTCCCAAGCTTCCAACCCATGCAACCTCTTCTCAATAATTGACTACCTCCTAAACCCCACACCTGCTCCCCCCACAACAACCTTCACTGCTCAAGGCATAGCCACCTACTTTTGAGAGAAAATTGACACAATCAGGCATGATGTCTCTGTTCACCAAGCCACTCCAACCATTCCCACCCCTTCCACCTGTAAATTATCACTGGCCTCCCTCAGCCCTGTTACTCTGAATGAAGTCTCCTCTCTTCTCTCCTCATCTCCATCTACTACCTGTCCGTTTGACTCAGTTCCCTCTGATCCACTCTGTGCCCATTCCTTCACCCAGGCCCCCAACGGAATTATTCAACCTCTCCCTTTCTACTGGTAAATACCCCTCAGCTTTCAAACATGCAATAGTTCTCCCTATCCTAAAGAAACCTTCACTGGACCCCTCCCTACCCTTCTCCCATATCATATGTCCCCAAACTTTTTGAACGCCTTGTCTACAAAAGACTCCCCAATAACCCAAGCACCAACTCTCTCCTTGACCGTCTCCAGTCTGGCTTTCGAGCTGCACATTCCACCGAAACAGCCCTTAAGGTGCGTACACACTTCCAATTTTTATCGTTCCAATCGAACGACGAACGATCGATTGGGCAAAAAATCGTTCGTAAAAAAGTTCTCTCCATTGGCTTCCATTTCACCTGAGAATCAAATTTAAGTTCCTGTGCTTTGCCTTCAAATCCCTCCACAGTTATTGCCCCACTTACATTTCTGTAAAAAAACATACTTCCCTACCCGATCTCTTCGCTCCTCCAATGACCTACTACTGACTTCCTCGCTCATAATCCTACTTTCTGCTCATTTAAACGAAAACTCAAAACCTAGTTTTTCAAAGTTTCTTACCCATCTTCTTCTGTCTTTTGAAACTACCTCCCACCACTACACATCTCCCCTCCTATTGTGTGTTAATTCCCCCACCTACTAGATTGTAAGCTCCTCGGGCAGGGTCCTCTCCTCCTGTGTCACTTTCTGTATTCATTTGTCACTTGCAATCCCCATTTAATTTACAGCGCTGCGTAATATGTTGGCGCTATATAAATCCTGTTTTTTATTAATATTATTATTATTATTATTATTAATATTAATAATAATAATAATAATGATGAAACAAATTCATACCATATATGGATAAAATAAAAACATTCATAAGACAACAGGAAAAAATGACATATACATTTTTTAGATGTATTTTGATTGGAATCCCTTTTACTACTAAAGAAAGGAATTTTTAGACAGATCTGATTTTCTATACTTTCTGTTTTTTAAGGAAACAATGAAATCAAATCAAAATAGTGTATATTCACAAAGCAATGAATGCACCATTGATTTATGATAAGTAAGAACATTTACCAGAATGTTCTAAAATGTAAGGTAAAGAAAAGTAAATCCTAGAAAATGCATTATTACAAAGATATATAAAAGGAAAACATACATTAATTATTAAAAATAATTAATCGTGCAAAATGATATTTTACAGCCATTTAATACAGGTAACATGCATAACAGAATGATTTCAAAGCATGCTGGCCATTCCTCTATATTAAAGCCCAGCATTTATTGCATGCTTGAATGTAGGTAAGGCTGACATTTTCACAAGGAAACTAGTGATGCCTTCATAATCTGTGTGGAAAAGCCAGGTTTCAACTTTTCTGTGGGAGAGATATATTTCACAATACAGCTGGATTAACTTAACTTTAAATATTATAAAAAGATACCTGGTAGATATTTAAAAAACATTTTATTCTCTCACACAGACTTGTGATTGTTGTTTCAGTGTGTTGTTTAAACAAATGTTCTGAATATCTGTTATTTATAGTGCAACTTTTGTTATAAAAGACTAGTGTGGTACTTATGGCCTACAAAGTCTTTTTATTGACCCACAGTGTAATCAGTCTTTTCATTAGCCAATCAGGAGACTCAATAGATGGGAATGATGGGGTCAATATTACCCTTTGCATGAAATTTGGTTTTTCATATTACTTTAACTGTTTTAATCTTTGCATCTAATAATCATTTGGGCATTAGGTAAATATCTCTTTATATTTTTTTTTGCTGAATTGTAATAGTTTGTGTCTGTTTGTGGCATGTTCACATCATTAAAATGCTAGAAATGTTTATTTTGCATCCTTAGCCAAGTAAATTCCAAAAGTACAAATTTTTATTTTTAGGAAAAAACTTGCAAGACTTGAAAACTCTGATAGACTTTATGATTATTTTGAAAATCCCTAAATGCATGTAAATCCTTTATTGTAAAATGAATACATGCTTTCTTCAAATCATGTGTAAATTAGAATCAGTTCTATGGTCATAAGACTTAATTTTGTAGGGACACATTAATTACCAACTGCGGTAGCACTGTCACATTTCCAAGCACCCGCCAGTTGTGGAATTATAGGAAGCTGTGTTGGCACCGCAATGGGCTCCCAGGCCCATGTGGTGATGTCAGTAGCAGAGATTCATCACCGATCCTTCATGCCCACCAATAGTCCTTGCTTTGAATTACACAAATATTATAATATACAGTAAATATTATATACACCTACTTTATGCTTCTCAATCTTTGCCCTAATTTATAAGTTATTTACCCAAACCAAATCTGTATATTAAACATCCCATCACCTTGTTATATAGATAACAAACCTACAAGCAATCAAGCAATATTAACCTGAAGCACCTTTAAACGCAAATGTTCTATAATAAATAATACAGACTAACTATATGTATTTAAAAAGTAATACTAATACATTAGGACTGCATCAGCCTCTAGAAAAAGCCAGCTGTAACAGCAGAGCACAAAAAGACAATATTAGCAGAGAAAACAGCAGTTACATGTTTTGGTAAATTACTCTACTACAGAGATTCCAGATGAATGGATTTCAAATTAGTAACATCATAGCATAACATTATTAATGACAGTCATAAATGGCCAAATGTAATTGTATTCTACTAGTTGATCAAACATAAAATGATTAGCCTTCAGGATGAAACAGCTTTATAATAGGAGAACTCTGTGTACAAGACATCAAACTTTGTTTCAGAAAGGTTATTTTGGAACAGAAAGCCTCATTTGTTCAAATTATCCTAATTTATTGTTACTTATTAGCACTTGGGGCATCCACAAAGGGTCATTATGGATGTTTGCTTTTCTAAAAGGCCACTGTAAATATTGGATTTCACCTTAACAGAATGCTGTGAAATTTTGTGTGTGCATGAAAAAAAGAGACTACTGTAAAGTTCCCTGGTGAATGAGTATATTGTTAACTGATCACTGATATAACAAAAAAAAACTTCTTTTTGCTGTTAACTTTCTACGTGTCATGATTTGAACAAAAGAATACTTTATTTTTAGAAATGTATTGAATGTTGTATATTGTGCTGAAGAAATGAAATGACTCACATATACCATTTATGTTTATGTGTAAAATGTCAAGCATTACTGATAAATCAATGAACCACAAATAAATATTGCCCATGTAACTAAAAGAAAATACCAAAATAATCATAGATGAAGAATGTAATGTTATAGTATTTATGATGTACAAAGTTACATAGGTGGAACCTAAAATCCTAAATAACTAAATTAAACATTAATATGATCTTATTCTAAATAGTACTATGCATAATAAGTAAATGAAAAAAAGCCTTGCCATTTCCAAGCAAATAAATCACTGAAAATTGACAAATAATATTTGAACTTACTTTTCATACTTTGTTGTTGAAGCCTCAAATGATATAGTTTTTTGGAGTTTCAGCAGGTATCCTTAGCAGAAGTCAGAAAGAGAAATACTGGGCAGGAGGAGTAGGGAATATCTTCACTTACACTTTAGCTCAAGTTCACACCTAAAAAGTAACACTTTACCTCTTGTGCCTGGGGGTTCTTTTCCAATGTGGTAGGTGGAACACTTTGGATTTTCATTGGTTAATCTAC
This sequence comes from Pyxicephalus adspersus, assembly GCF_032062135.1. NCBI lineage: Eukaryota > Metazoa > Chordata > Amphibia > Anura > Pyxicephalidae > Pyxicephalus > Pyxicephalus adspersus. The sequence continues at coordinate 64,444,157 of NC_092861.1, forward strand.
ACTTTCTCTTACGCAGAGCAAACATTCAGTTATTCTACTAGCTTTATAGTGTAGTGTACTGTTGATAGTTGTAAAATCACAACAGATAAGTAAATCTACCTGATGATTTAAATACTACATTAGCCATGATAACCCTGCTCTTTTCCTGAGATCCTGTTGGTCAACTTTTTTATGCTTTGTATTTATAGTCTATAAATGTATCATATAATTGGCTGTATTTAGTATTTTCATATTGCAATAGGCCACTGTTGTTACAAAACTAAGCAATAGGGTTGATTTACTAAAGAAGTTTCGGCTATTTTCTTAGTAATGTGCATAATCACATGCAAGGGAATGTCCCCCTAACTTAGTGAATGTGGTAAAAAATATACTTTTTAAATCATACCCAATCATGTGCATAGATATGTAAAAACAAGGAAAACAAAACATGGTTTTTGCTTGTACTTTATTTGATGATTGGTAATAATTCACATTGCTTAGTGAACAGTCTATAATATTTTGTAAATCAATGTGTGCTTTATTAACAGTTTTTATATCAGCTAGTTTGTTATCAGTAGTTTTCTGTGGAGTCTTGAACTGTATTTTTATAGCGCCAACATAATATGCAGCACTGTACATTAAATAGGGGTTTCAAATGACAAACAGATGCAAACGAGGACATAGGAGGACTTACAATCTAAGAGGTGAGGAATGTAGCACACAATAGGATAGGGATATGGAGTGGTGGTAAAAATTTTGGGTTTTAAGAGACAGAAGAAAATGGGTAGGCAAGTTTGATGAGTTTTGAGCGGTTTTTAAATGAGTAGAAAGTAGGAGCAAACCAAACAAAACTAGGAAGACCACTCCAGGGAGTAGGGTCTAGTAGGGGGCAGCTCTAGGAAAGACTGTGGAGGGTTCTGATACATAGTGATAGGTGTGTTCTGATACCTCTATTGGAAGAAAGTAAAAGTTTTTTTTTGAATGAACATTTTTAAGAAATAAAATGTTTTACTTTTTTGGACTTCTGCCCATTGGTTCCATTTTTCATGCAATATGGCTTTTACTTTTGCAAAAGACTTTACTGTTTATTCAGTGATTACTCTATGGGGCATATTTGTGACTTTGACATTCACTTGCATACTCAGCCTGATTTGATTTCTCTGATAAGTAAGGCAATCCTTAAGCACAATAATAGCTGAATATTTTATAGAAAATATTATGAATTAAATGGGATTTTTATTATGTTCAACAATGTTTTATCATTGGGGTATTCATAAATAATATGGGAAGCTAGCACCAAACACACTCACTGCAGAAAGGTTCCTCAGGCTTCATTTCAATTTCAGGGCACTCTGCCCTCTACTTTATTCACAAAAACAACAACACAAAGCAAAATCCAGGTTTTTTCCTTGTAGGGGATCAAAGTTATCCATAGTATAACAATAAAAATACAAATCATAGCCTCCTGGCTCTCTCTATTGGTCTCAGAGACCCAAACTTTGGGAGACCGTCTGGGCCCTCCCAGCATACAGGTTGCACACAGCCTCATCACTTGAGCCACCTGACCAGGCTACAACTCCTCTGAGTCTCAAATACCTTCTCCTTTTTGTTATAAATGGCCACGTGCTTCAGAGCCGTTACCAAGTGCCTGGCCCACCCATTCCTTCCAGAACTATCCGGTCCTGGATTCCAAACAAAATGCAGCAATACAATTACTACCAGCCTTATCTAGGACTGTAATCTTTTCCAGGAAAGGATGAGAAAGATCATGTCAAATACCCTCCAAATTTGTCATCACATATTTAGATTCAATAGGATAACAATCAACAAGTATCTACTGCTTTGCCTAGTTAGGATGTTGATCACTTTATTTGGTGTCTGAACAGACTTGAAAGCTTCAGGACGACAATAAAGTGTAAAAGGTCGGGTTGAAAAATTGTATTCAGCCAAAAGAACCACAAAGGATGAGTGTAGATTATACAATTTATGAAGAAAGAAGCTTATGAATTAAGGCTTGGTCCCACTATAAGGTTGTGTTAAAGGCTTCTATGACTGGAGGAAAACCTTGCTGGGGTAAAACCCAAAATCAACTCATTAGAGGGGACAGATCATTTGTTTGCAATAGTATTTTTGATGCTTGGATGTCCATTACATGTGATCCAGCTGGGTACAGTGCTGTTATTCCTGTTCCTCAAGCAATACCATCATATATTTATGAAGTTTGTGTTGTGATTCACATGTATTGTAAATGAACAATGTCTGGATCAGATTGTGCAATACCCTGTATTCATCCAAGTTAATTCTTTTTTATGGCCAAGAAGGGATTTTTTTGAAGGTTTGTTATAAAAGATGGATATGTTAAACTGATATAGAGGTGTTGATCGATAGCGCTTATTTGGCACTTTCACTTCTACAATATGGCAGCCAACTTACATTAACTAAAATAATTTCCAGGAACACTTTATTATTGGGCTTTTGTACCTGAACTTGTAACTCATCAGTGGCAGAACAATAGTGTGGGTTGCTATGGGGCCTGGGGGTGGAAGAATGCCCAATTGGAAGGGAGGGGGCTCTTGAGGTAAATTAAATACAAAAAATCTGTGTATATGTGAAAATAACACCATTTCATTACTATATCATTAAGGATTGGAGGGGTTGCTGCTAACAATGACCCTGTACCCCTGTGACATTTCCAATTAGGAACAACTGATGTTTGATGCATATAGTAGGTGACATCAGAATTGTTGTCAGTCACCAATCCCTCTTTGCAGGCTTTGTTGTAAAGAGGTTTGGTGTAGCGGTCTTAATGTAGGTTTATTGGGCCCAGAGCTTCTAGTCATCCCAGCAGGCAGTGAAATGAACCCTGTGTACCTAAAGCAGCCTTCTCAAACTGTAAAAAAAATCATGGTTAAAAAAGTTTCAGGGGGGCTCTATAATCTGTATTCATGCTTGAGTAATATATAATGGTGTTTTGAAAGGTCACATAGAGCAAATTTTTATTTCATTGAATGGTAAATACTGCTTTGAGATAAGTAATTTATTAATCCACAAGAGCATTAAAATATAATACCTGAATTTAGAACATTAAACAGACTTTAAACTGAAAGATGGATGGAAAATAGGTAGGAGAGCACCTGAATGCCAGAAAAATCCTGTTTGTCTTACAGATTAGGTCTTCAGATTAAATAATTGATAGGTCAAAAAAGAAAGGTACAGAATATCAAGCCCAATGCATCAAATTGTTAAGTAACAGTGACCTAACATATATTTTAAAGGACTGAATCTAGGTATGATAAGACCTCCTCAACTTCTTCAAATAATGAACTGTCCAGAGAGTATCACAATCTAGGCCACTCTATACTGAAACTCAAGTCAGACTTAGTTAGTTATAAAAAGAAAGAACTGGCAGCTTTCCAGGAAAATGTACAGACTTAGTACACCAGGACACCCAAAAATAATTAATATCTTTTCTGGAGCTCATTATAATAATGTAAAGTATACTGTATTTCCTATGGCTAAATTTCAAGTTGTAAAAACTTGAATATTTGCACTAAATCTTTGTCCCATTAAGGCCACCATCATCCACACCTGAATCTGACACAGGCGCTCTTTAGTTTACCTTACATGACCCTGACATGTGAGAACCATCACATGGCCTAATGACCTTCAAAATAACAACTTACTTTTATTTTCAAACGCAAGAACCTTTATTTGCTTAAAAAAAGAGGAAAGGCCTTATAATGAAGCTTAGATTGTACATGGTGGGAAGAAGCAGAGTGAGCTGAAGATGCATTAAGCATGCAATTGTCAGTCCTAGACAGTTCTTTGGATAAACTGCTGGAGTAATTTCATTTGTTAAAACAAGGTCTAAAGGCATATAGGTATGCAACAAGTACAGCATATACATGTATACATAGGTTGTTAGGTAAATTTTTCTGTTTAAAAATGTGATGGGTAAGGCAGTAGGGCTTCATAGCATTGCACTGGGGAGATCCATACTTAATGCAGGTGAACCCCATATTATGGCACTGGTGGGCCTGAAACTGGTGGGTCTCAAGTGTACTGGTCCAAACCTGCTCACATGTCTTCCATAAGTAATCACTGATACCAATATTTTAGCTGTCTGTAAGGGGCTCCTTATCTCATTATCTGCCTAAGTAAGGGATATTATTACCACTGATTACCAATGTAAAAGGGCAAACCTCCCACTGGCAATAAGTGAAGGAGGCAACATAAAATTTAAAAGCATTCTTCCTACTGACCATTTAGTTAACATGGCATTGTTTCCACCAGTGTCCCTCCACCTACTACCCAGTATGGTGGCACTCTCAAACTAATCACCAATGTAAGGGGTTCTTTTTGCACTGGTTTATAATGGGGGTATTCTCTAGTGGCCATTTTTACCATCTTCATTTCCTTTAAGATCATTATTATATGAACTCATGATTATACCTAAAAAGGATTTTATTTGGTGGAGCAGAAGGATGTTAAAGTAACAAAACACATATATGCAAGTCCTTTTCATTAGCCCTATTTACTGATCTAGCACTCTCTTTTTCTGGCCAGAAACACCTTTATTGCATGTTAGTGTATTTGGTCATGTGACCACTGTATCTCTTTGTTCCTCCCGGGCAATTGGCTAACTTTAATGATAACCTATTTTTTCTTTCCTGTGGTGAATCTTAGCAAAATCTTCTGTCCAACAACAAAATTAAATGGAGCTTGTGGTGACATGTATATGTCACCACTAAGCCATGTGGGGCGCGTTGTCGGTGAACGACAGGTAATTGGGATCCTATAGTAGGATTGGCAGAATCAACAAGTAATAACCTGATTAAGAGGGCACAATAAAGATAAGAGGTTTAGGAAACATAAAATTATACCTATTTAGTAGTACTCTCATTTTCACATAAGTTTTAGTTTAAATCTGCCAGTCTGCAAATAACACCAAATACACTTCATTCTTTACTTAATAAATCTACAACTTAGTTATTAGTAATGGTAATCTAAAGTATTGTGTTGATACAAATAGGTTTGGCAGGTTTCCTGAAATCTGAAAACTATTATTGTAATGTAGTATTGTATTGAGTTCCTTATTGGTATAAATGTTGAGCAAGGCTTGTTCTGATATTCCTTGTCCTCAGTGGCAGAAGTATAATTATATTTGTATATGGTGATATTAGGTATAGAAGAATCCTATGGAAAAAGTATATACACTTTACATTTTTACATACTCTATTGAAATGCCTTACTGTGGCTTACAGGCATCTGCTAGACTCTATGTAAACACATAATCTGTGAAAGGCATGAATTCAGAGTGCCGTTTAAAAAAGCACATAAAACAAGCACTGTTAAGCAAACGTAATTCATGTTCTTAAAAAATTATTTGTTCCTGTTTGTTATTTTCCTATTACTATTATAAAGACGCTCCTCATCGGGGGACACTTATTATACTTATAAATTCTTCTATTAATATTATGATCAGATATGTGGAGATTACAGTGCTTTTGTAAATAATAACTCTTTAAGTTTAGTCACTTCTAGATTTCAAAATTATTGCAAAATTGTTGAATTAATTTAAATGTTACAGCGAATCAGATGATAAAATTAATCTAGATTGTTTTAGTGTTGGAAAAGTTGCTGTTGACCCTTACCCTGAGCTTCTGTAAAGTATAAGTGCATAACTATAGCTTTACAATGAAACTAGGCCTGCATGTCTAATGCAATGTTCCTCAGTCTTAAAAAAATCCCAGGATGTCCTTTCTGTCCCAATAGGCAGAAGTTTCAATTATTGCAAAAACCTATGTTTTATTAAGCTTGTATTGGGTGTTTTGAGCAGGTTTGTACAGGAGCACCCACATTATATATAAATGTAAAATATCCTAATGGTTATTGTTGTTGCTGTTTTTTTACTGACTACTAAACCATCTAATGTGCTGGAAATCTGGAAATTAAGGTTAAAAGTGAATTATTTGAACTGATACTCTTTCCTGACACTTTATACTAAACAGATGTACTGTCCCAAGTACTGTATTGGCTATACTGACAGTTTTCCTGTTGCTTGTCCATGTTTTTGTCACACTTAAGGTTAAGATAATTCACAGTTCACCAGAAAACCAAAGGTCACCAGGAGCTGCTGCATTAAAAAGATGTCCAAAGAAAAGTAGGGGTTAAATTTGACGAACTTTAGAACTCTGTTATTGTTTTGTTTTGTGAAAGTAGTTCCAATGGGTTTCCAAGGCTAAAGTTCATGATATGGCACAACTACATGTACACTGGAGAAATAAGTGCTAAAGCTCTGAGCAGGACATTTGATGGTTGTGGTTGGGAGCAGAAACCCCTTTTCTAGCTTCATGAGCTAAGAAAAATTCCAAGCTACTCACATATATCCATCTACAGAAGTTATCTGATTGCAGCAACACAATTAAATACAGTTACTTCTTGACATTTCTAAGAATTAGTTAATAGCAGCACACATACAACTATGCATATTGCTACATGTTCTTATGTGAGCTCTGACAGATCATCAGTCATTCATATGACTTGAGGGTAGCGTCAACTCCCAAACAAAATGTAACATGAAACATTTTTTTTTTCCCTATTTGGCAAGTGTGGTTGTAGAAACTTTTCAATTCCTTTTTGTTATTTGTCTATGCAGTGCTTTGCAAGGTCCCTGTGATCAGCCCCATAAAGAGATCATACAAAATATGTCCAACATTGTAAGAAAGTTAGACAGCTTCACCATTATTCTCACAACATGGAAATGTAGACATTGTTATTATTATTCATAGCAGGTAAACCATTTCTGTGTGACTATTATGGAATATTTATTTTGTATAAACATATTGCAAAATAATCTATTTCAGAATTGTCTATGTAATATGTTAAATCCTTCTTACAAGCCACAAATATGAGGCATGGTCTCGTCTATTAAAAAAAAAGTTGTTTCACAGCCAATTATGAACATCGAGTATATCAATATTCAGTTGTTCAGTTCGCCAGCCATTTCAATTTGCCATATATTTTATGGCCAGATGCTTTTTATCACAAGTTTCTAAAAAAGAAAGGCATGCATTGGGGTTCAGGCATTAATACAAACCATATGAACTTATCACATCAAATTATAGAGATATGCCTTGACAGGAACGACTGTTTGATCTTTTGACACTCTAGAAAAAGAAATATTTTAATACTAAGCCAAGCATATTTAAGTTTTTCTATTATTAAGTATTTTGTTCTATAAAAATAATTTTAGAGGAAAACAGAGAAAACATAGAACATGGAAAACTCAGAATATAAATAGAGTGTAACGTTTCTTTGTTCTTGGAGCATAACACAGACTGTAAAATAACATGATGTTCAATGCTAAAGAAAAACTCAAGGCAAAAGTAAGAATGTCCATTGGTTTAAAAATATATTGCATTTATTGAAAATTGCTGAAGATCTAATAAAACCTGGTTGTATACTCTTATCTTGAATAATCATTTTTGTTAATTAGTAAATGCACCAAACCAACCCTTACATACACACAATTGAAAATCCTTTTTTTAATGAATTCCTATTGGGTCCATATTAGTACTGTTCCTGCTAAAAGCGGTAATCCCGGGTTACACTCAGGGTCACTTAAAACATAAAAAAACCCACTTACCTTGTTCCGTTGTCGTCCCCCAGCATCCTGCTGGTCCCTGCAAGTCCTCGGGACATGTCTTCTTTCTTTGATCTTCAGCCAGCGACTGCAGAGACGTTCTGCAGGGTTTACCGGTGACGTCGGCGCATACGTTGGTGCGGGCGAGAGGAGTGACAGGAAATTCAAATAATTTTGTATTGGATTCAATACTAAATAGTTGTATTGAGTCCAGTACAAAGAAACCTTTATTATACATGCTACTGTACAGTTATATTACAGGTTTACCTATTTTTTTTTTTAACAGATTTTTGTGTTTTTTTTTTTTTTGTTTAATGTTTATTATTAAATTTATTAAATATTAGATATATTTCGGTGAGTTACGCCTAAGAATTATAGGCCTACAATGTAATATAAATTTCCATGCAAAAAAATGTAACACATTTTGCGTCGAAATACAGACAGAATTAGAACACTAGGGGGGTTAATAAATACAAAGTATCAGTAATCTGTGCCATTTTTATTTGCTTGGAGTTTAGCAAATTAAAAAAAGAAAAAGAACAAATAAAAAACATAGTAAGCAAGAATTCATTTATGTGATTTTTTTTTTACTTTAGTGTTGTATTGAGGAGTTTATTGCTGGAAGTTTAACATATAAACATATCGTATTTTGTGTCATCCCTGATCAAGAGTCCTTTAGTTTAATCATCTGGCCAAAAATGAAAGTCACTGGAGAGAAATGATTGTGTCTCCCATTCTGTGACACATTTTCGTTGGGCCTACCTCCTCATGCGAGGGCATTTCCAGGTTTGTTGGGCCGTGAACGGCCTCCGATATTCTGCGTTGGCACCCAGATGATATTAGATGCTCCTGTAGGGGATTTAAGACAAAACAAAACAAAAAGAATTCTGCAATTCGCACAAAGTCTCAGGAGAAATGCTTTTGAGATGCTTCTAGAGAGGCTCCTCTGCAAGCAGTGGAAAGCATCAGTGTAGCTATGGCAACCATAACATAACAGCTGACCAATGGCCAAGTCATGCCAACTGACATGCCTGTCCGCACAGGACCTTACAATCCAGTGATCATGTGTGCCCTCCTAGCCAATTGTATGCTACTGACAGACCAATTGCATTATCTAACAGTTTTATTTTCAATTCACAAAGCTTTATTTAAGAGCAAGTCATTTATTTAAAAAAAATGACACTTATTTGATGTGTCCATGGATATCTGTCTGTATGCACAAGGCCTTAAATCCAGCAAGCACTTGTGCCCCTTCCTAGCCATTAAAGGTCATCGGTGGCTGAAAAAGTAAGCTTTCTAAAGGTGTGTTAAAGCTTTCTGAATTATTTACAAATGTGTTTTGGAAGTGAGGCTTGCTTTTTTCAATTCTAGTACAAATTTGGCAGACATAAATGGCCTGATTTACTAAGGCTCTCCAAGAATGAAGTAGATTGACTATCATGGGAGATCCTGGGTGATGGATTTGGTCAATGATTGAAAACATTTACCAAATTATGGAAAACTATTTTAAGAAATACATTTCAGGTGTGCTGGATCACCCAGGTTCTTTCATGATAATCCAATGTCTCCAGTCTTTGAGAGTTTTAGTGAATTACGCCTAAACACTCATACAGCATTAAACCTGTGACTCGTGGTAGAGAAAAGATGCTGGAAGCGGTACTCTGAGTCACACTCGGGGTAGGTAAACTATGGGAAACAATGATAAATAAAGAGCTTACCTGATCTGCACTCCATGAGTCACCGGGGAGTTCCTGGTGACGTCGGTGTGTGCGGACGTTCCGCTCGGGGTGGGGTGGGAAATTCAAATCTATTTGTATTGCATTCAATACAAAATAACTATATTGAATGCAATACAGTGGATTTATATTTGTAAAAGCACATTGTTTTTCATGACATTTATTTTACAGTATAATAATTGTAAAAGTAACATTTTTTTTTTATTTATTTATTCTATTTTTTTTACATGATTTTGTGTTTAAGTTTTATACTCATACTAATGTAGTGCTTTTAAACATATAAAACTGGACAGAAATGAACCCCCCAGGAGGATAATAATCTTAGTAATATTCACTATGATAGTAATACCAAACCTTATGTTATATTCGTTATGTTGCAAAATTATGTTGTTATCATAATGTCAATGATATGATTACAAACTTGGACTGTGAAAAACTGGCAAATGAGTTTTGGGTAAAATCACAAAAATAGGATACTTCCACAGAAATATATACAGAACAAGCTTTCAATAGGAATAGATAGAATATGGGCTGTTCATGGGCAAAAAATCAGGTCTTCTGCCCTACCAGCTGCACAAGTGTCTGGACTGGACTAAAAAAAATATAAATCCATGGGCAGATAAACCAACTCCTTTATATGTATTTTATCTGTAGCTGTTAGCCAGGAGTTTAGCTTTAAGCATTTCATTTTTCTTTCTATTTGCATAGACTGTAGTAATAGATAAAAAGTTTGGCTATATTATGAATGTAGTTGTGTGATGGGTTTTGTAACAGAAATTATAAAGTCTAAATTATTTTAAAATATACAATAACTGTTTGCTGAAGAGAATTTGCTCTTGAGAATGCAGAATGTGTTACTTGGTTTATTGTACTTGGCAGTTAGTAATTCCAGCAATAGCCAAAACAAGCATTGCCCTAATGTACTGCAGTGATGGGCAAATTCAGTCCTATGTAAACACATAAAACCCAAGTTTGCATAGTTAAAATAACACACCAATAATTAAATGTTCACAATGTTATTTAAAGAAACCCCATCGATCTTCTGAATGTTCTGGGACTTAAAATGAATCTGGCTTTAGGAGACATTGAGGCTTTTCTTGCTGACCTCTTGTCCTGCATATAGGAAAATAAATGAGAATTTGGATCTCACCATCTCTAACATAGCAGTTGAGGCCTGAATGGATGGGGAAAGGAGCTGGCGGGTCTTGACAGCAAGGATGGCAAACCAGAAGGATACCCCATTCATTTTTTGCCGACAGCAGATCTGATGGACTCCAATTAAAACAAACCCAACTATAAATCAGTCAGCTCTGTTGGTTAGCCATGACAGCCCCTCTGGAGCCACAAAACCTGCTGTAAAATTGGCATATTACACTGGCAAGCCATTCCACTGCTGTAATGTGCAGGGTTTAGCTGTCATTTTGACAGCCAGGTCCTTCTCTGTGTCTCATGGGCAGCTGTCAACACTCATGTAACAATGATCTCTGCAAACAGTATTGCAAGATTGCTTTTAAATATGTTGTTACAAATTTGTCAAAATTTAAAACAATGTAACAATGTTGTTACAATATTTTTTTCGTTTAAATGTTTATTTACTCTAATTGACTTTTATGTTCTTTTTTGTGGGATTGCAAAATAAATAAATAAAAGTGAAGTGAGAAAGAGTGTGCAGACCCCACAGACTGCTGCAGACCACCAGTATGTAGGAGATAAAACTATGTGTGCAATATAGACCATTAGCCAACAATGATGAAGGGCTTGTTACCAGGGTTAGTCATCAGTAGGTGCCACTTATAGTGGTAGGTGCCACTTTGATAAGTAGTGTAAGTGACTGCCATAGAAGTCAGTGGGCCACATATGCCACTTCCAAATATAGGAATCAGTAACTCAGTTTAATAGAATGGAGTTTATGATAACCACAATATTGTAATTACGGTAGGGAAATTAAAGCAAGCCCTCATTCTAACCTGTAGTGCGGGGGGATCTCTCACTGAGGGGAGGATTCTCATGGCTCCATCATAAATGCAGCTGCAATACTCCTCCTCTCAGAGTCCCGAGTCATGCGGCTTGTGTTTATGAATGAACGCGGCCGTGGGAAAAAACAGAGGTTTTTTCCCACTCCACATTCATTAATGAGCAGCCAGCAAGACTCACACTGTGTTCCTGGATAGAGAAACTCTATCCAGGAACACATAGTACAGGATCGCAACAGAAATCAGAGGAGCGGAGCTGACAGATGTTTGTAATAGGTGTGGCCAGTTTTTTTTTTATTATATAGACTGATGTATAACTAACAACAGATAATGCACTGGAATTTGCAATCTACGGACATATTTTATTGCCCATTTATATGATGCAGGCTGCTATGTATGGTCTCCGTTGGCCCACATATGGGGGCCATTATTGAAGGAGTCTCGTCCTGGAATATTTTACACCCCTTTGATTTCTAATTATTATCCAGATCTATAATTCTTAGGTATTCACAGTGCTGAGACATTTAAACATCTTTGCACTTTATTTACCTTTAATGAACTGGATGTTACAAATGTCTTGCAGAAAACTGAACTGGATTTTATTTTTGGGCTGTCACTATGCTCAGTGTCCACTAGAGGGCAACAAAGCAATAGGTATAAAGCACCAAATCTCAGTTGAGCAAAGGTTTATTCTGCACATGAGTAATGCAACTGAAGGGGAACTATAAAACAAGCAATCACTGCAGGAAACTGGAATTCTATTAATGATAAAAGGCCTTGCATGCTAAATAAATTCCTAATATGATTTTACCTGACAGTAATGATAATGTAAATTGATCTACTGTTTATTAGTCAATCAGGTTTCACATTTCATGCATTTATCAAAGAAGTAAACCATTGCAGAGTTGGTGTGTATATTTAGGCTGTAAAATAAAAGAGATATAATTCCTTCTTTACAATGACAGTTACATTTCATTTATGCAATAACAGTTACAGCATATTATGATCATTACAACACCAAATCTCATTGAAGAAGAACCTATTAGGCCTTGTAGTGGCAGGCTTTGGCTAAATGAGCAGTTTGTATAGAAGGTTATGCTTGTAATATGTTTCTGTCAGGAGTGTATATAAAAAAATTGAAATGGATTGATAAACATAAGTAAACCTTGTAAATGTATTTTTTATAATTATTCAGTAAAAGTGATGGGAGAGGGGTGAGGTTTATTCTAATCCATCATTATTAGCCATCATTTCTTATCCCCCTATTACTGTGTATTACACTCCACCTCCTAAATTGTAAACTTTTAAAATTGTAAACTGTGGGGACCTCTCTATCGCGTGTTATTGTTTGTTATTGTCCTTTATGCAGCTTCCTTCAATTGTATGAGACTTCCCCCACCGCCTAGATTGTAAGCTCTTCAGGGCAGGGTCCTCTCCTCCTGTGTCACTGTCTGTATCCGTCTGTCATTTGTAACCCCTATTTAATGTACAGCCCTGCATATTATGTTGGCACTATATAAATCCTGTTTATTAATATTAATAACTTGTTTGCTGCTTTATAAAAAAAAGGTTAATAATGATAAGTCTATATTTAAAATTCACTAGTAACAGTAAACTAGTAAACAGATCTTTACTAATCCACATGGGAAACATGTGCTATAAGAGTAAAGTTCAGAGTCCTTGTGCTGCTTCTCCACTTGCACTGAACACTGCTGTATAGACTGCACACAATTCATATAATTCACATTCAGGTACTTACATTGCATATATGGATCTCAGCTTTAACATAATGGCTTTAAAACCTAATGCTAACATATTTCAAGTAGAACAAATATAATCAGAGGCAAAAGTAACATGTTGTGACCCTTTACTGGGTTTCCACAACTGTCTTTATTGCTTATACATGAGTTTTGACCTTCTTTTATTCACTTCTTTCCTCCATCCTTTCCAAGAAAGAGAATAAAGAGCCAGAAAGAAAACTGCCAGACAGGCACAGATCCCTGTGATAATTTAATCAGTATGGGAGCTCTTTATAAGAAGGCCACAAAGTAATCCAGCTTTGTAAATTGTCACTTTGTATGTTTTCAATTCCACCATGCAGGTAATGTCTTGCCATATCTAGCCGGATTTACACTTCTATCCTTGAACAGTATACATTTGTGTGCCAAAGTTATTACAATTTTCAAATAGTTCCTGAACATTTTACCAGAAAAAAATCCTGTGGTCTGTATTTTCAGTGTAGAACAGATATTTGGAGATGGCTCGCTAACCTGCATTGTGGGCCATTAGGTCTGAGTATAGATCTGTAGAGACACAGAAAGGTTTGCTGTAGTTAGCAAATGTATGACATCACTAGAAAGTGCTTACATGTGAATAAAGGTGCAAAATGAAATTTATGATGTTTGCTGGTTTGCCAAGAGTTTATGCCTGTATTATTTCCTATCAAATGCACATTATTAATTCTACAACAGGTTATTAGGGTTTGTAATCTTCTGGCCATTGTATTCAGCTCACTACCAGAGTCAAGACTCCATATGTCTGATAGTGCCAATGCTTTACTGCACCTATTTTAATGTTAAGTAAAGGCTTAGAAATAGATACATATGTACACACATTTCTTACCCCTAAGCCCCCCCCCCAACAAGGTTTTCTTCCAGAAAAATGGGAACATCTTGATTTAAGCATTATCCATGGGTGCATGGGCTGTGTTCATAAATGCCTGACACAGATCCATCCCTTTGGATTTTCAATTTGTGTTACAATCTGATGTGTTGTTACAATCTGAATAAAGGCAGGAGGGAGAATAAGAAAATGCTTTCTCCTGCCTGCAGCAGAATGATGATGTCATCTCAAATATAGCAAATGTACTATAGGGGAATACAAGGGACTGGTTGTTAATGATAAATAGTGGTGTTTTAATTTGTACTGTTGCTGCATTTGAGACAATTTACCTGTATATGAAACATTCTGGCATTATGTTAGAATGAATAGTAACTTAATGAAAAGGGTGAAATGGTGCTGCCTTTATTGATACAATAATTTATATCATGCTGATCTCTCTATACGACTTTACAATCCCTTTAAAACATGTTCTGTTGGGAAAGAAGAAGGTTTCCTTCCAAAAGCAAAATCATACCAGGCTATGTCTCTTCTGCAATAAATTAAACCTATATGCCTGATCAGAATTGTTTTTTTTTATCTAAACTCCCCTCTTTTTGCTTCATTGCAGTCATCCTTACATGGTCCTGTTCAGGGTTTGGTTCTTCAGCCAGCTTGTTTGGTCAGGCCAGAATGATGTAATTTCTGTGCATGTTCATTGGAGATCATTCCCAGCACCCAGCTATGCAGGCAATGTACACTTAAATCTCTTGTAACCTTCCCCTTACCCATGTCTACCTTTCCATTTTATGCAGGGAGCAGAATTACATTGCCCAGGGCATTCTTAACCATAAGGAAATCCCTGCACATCTGCACCATTATCAATGGAACCTGGTTTTGCAGAATAATTGAAAACAAAAAAAAAAAACTTAAGCAGTTTCTGACTTATCCTCACTGCAAAGTGAGAAAACTTTCCTATTGCATCACAAGATTTATCTAAAACAATAATTTACATTGTGAAATTAGAAATGACAATGTTTGTTTATTCATTATTTCATGCCTTAGTAAAACTATACAGTCTGACCAACATCTCAATGACTAAGTGATAGAAACACTGAAAAGTCAAGTCGCAGACAAGATGTGTATGAGAAATCAGACCACAGATTAGACCAAAGGTGATGATGTCTACTAGAGTGGCATTAGTATTATTTCTCTGTATGTTTCTACAATATCTCTGTGATTTTACTGAGCCAACCCTAGCACCGACTCACCACGTAACACCAGTACTAACACTAACTTTCCATGTAACCCTAGCACTAATTCTAAATGTCCATTTATCACTTAACTTTATCAGTAATACTAGCATTAAATATCCATATAACCCTTACACTAATCAGTCATGTATTCTTTACCTAACACTTCATGTAATCCAAGCATTAAATCTCAATGCTACCCTAGCACTAATACTAACGCTCTTTTCAACTCTAGAACTAACTCACCATGCTACTATAGCACTAACACTAATACTTCACATAACCCTAGCCCAAACTCTTGGCACAAATACTAACCCTATAGGTATTCTTAGCAGTAACTCATGTAACCCTTGCACTAACCTAAAATCAAACCCTAGCACTGACTCTCCGTGTAATTAGCAATAATCCTTCATTTGACCCTACTACCAATTATCCATGTAAACTTCACACTGACACTAAATAATCAATTAACCCTTGCAGTAACACTTTTACATTAACCTACCCCACAACCTTAAAACTCACCTTGTATGTAATCTAAATAATGTGCCATATTATTTAATTTAACTCCTTGAATGCATACTAATCTCTCCTGCATCAGGATCTTTCCGTGTAATAAGGGTATCTTTATCACACAATTAAATATACGAGCACAGATCATCAGAATTGACTGAATAAAATGTTTAACATGCCATCCTCAGCTAAAACTTTATTCTAGTTTTTGACAAACCTTTGTCAATATTTATTGTTGGTCCCATTTGGAAGATGTTGAGTTATGGTACATATACAGTTAGGATTCAAGGATAAGACGTTAACGGAATCTCACCCACAGGGGCACAAATAGCAATAAAAGCACCAAATGAGTGTAGAAGTATAAGAATCTTTGCCTGGTTTTACTGCTGCATGTGTCTCCATTGGCCAGAAATTAAGGGGAAATCATCTAAATGGAGATACAAACAGCAAAAAGCACTTAAAAAAAATAAAATTGGAGTTGAACTTTAACAAATGGTAAAACACTAGAGGCATGGAGTTTTTCAATTTACAGCTTGATGGAATCAAAAGTGCTCTAATGCTTTGAAAACATTTATGATCTATCACACAATGAATCCATAAATTATATTTCTTTTGATTATTTTACTTCAATGGGTTGGATTATTTACACATAAATAGTTTATATGTTATTGTGCTTTTCCTATATTTACAGAATTATGGGTACAGAAAATGCATTATTAGAAAGCCTCTTTTTGTAGCTGTTGAACTTTAATTGTTCTAAATTTAGAACAATGTCATTAAAGCCTTGGAGATCCTTGCCAGAGCTGTTTTGCCTGCCAGTGTCTGCTATTCCAATCAGTATAATTGTTGTGAGCAATTCCTCATACAGAACTATTAAGCAATGGAAAACAGAGCGAACTGGAGTCTATTATGAAACTGATTCATGCTTTGGCAAGGACCATTACCTAGATTCAATGTTTCACAGCACTGTAATTGTATCATTGTGGATCAACTTTGCCATATATGCACTTAATTTGCAGATCCATTCTTTACTTTGACAAGGTCAGAATAAAGGCATTTCAAATATGCAGAAATAACATCCAGTACTGGCTTAATGTTGAGGTCCATTTTAAATCCTGCAGCCTCGTCTTTCTCCCTGACTGACTCAAGTCACTCTAGCATCATGGTATTGCTTTTACTTATTATAGCCAGAGCTTTTTGTGTTGATGGTGGCTGATGGGGATACTGTTATCCTACCACCAATAGCTTGTAGTCACCAGCTGCTTCTTTGATAACAAAAAGCCCTCCCTTCTTCAATAAAATTAGATTACCTGAATGTTCTAATCTTTTAATCAATGTACACTGAGCTGTGCATGTTCCGGTCAGTGTATGGTGTCGTAATGGGTACTGTAATGGGTCCTTTGTTGGTTGTGGACACCTTGCTCTCTCTCCTAGGATGTTGCTGTTATGCAGCTTACTCTTCTTTTACCTCGCTTTGTCTATACCTCTAATGCTTTATGGCTTGCTCTTCAACCAATGTTGGGTTATGTACATTATCATTTACCACTTCCTTCCAGACCTAATTTCACAGTAAGCTCTGAGAAGTTGCAGCTCTCTTTCAGCATGCTCTGATTTCACTCCTCAGTCATCAGCTTGGAAAGGCTGCCTGCACACAGCTTGGATTGGTCTTGGCCTATTCCTTCTACTCTTTTTTCTCTCACTAAAGGTTGGGCATTAATATATGGAAGGTCTTCATTTTTTCCCTGCGGATGAAAAAGTTCTTCAGACTGTTTTGAACAACTTTTTATATTTGATGAAAGCTAGGGCTTGTCTAATCCAACAAAAGTTGCCATAGCACATTAGAGGGAAAGGTGTCAGAACACACAGTGCATCACAGCTTGCTGTATATGGGGTGCACAGCCACAAACCATTCACAGTGCTCATTTGTAAAAAGTAAAAGGAATTCACCACTCCAAGTTTCTGCGTTGTGTCTACATGTTCTTAAAAGAAGTGTCGATCTGGGTAGGAGCCCATCCATGTCCCACAAATATATATATTTATAAAAAACAGAAACCAGACACATGCCAATGATCGCAGCAAAGAGTAATAATCTTGGATAACGTCCTATTAGGCAACCTTCCTACTCCAGTGTGTTTCACCCAGCAATAGGTTTAATAATTGACCTAGCACACAATTAATAAACAATTAGCAAAATAGCAAGTAACATTTGGCAACTTATAAATGCAAAACTCCCTCTATAGCAGCAAATCTCCCCTTTCTATCACCATTATGTGTCCCCAAAATGTTTAGATTATATTTTACTGCATACTCTAATAAAACCAAAAGCTCTCCAAAATATAAAACATGAAAATGTTCTGTATATATATATCAAATATTAAAAGAAAGATAAATGTGTAACCTTGTATATCTTGTATATTTTATATGTATGATGTATATCTTGTAACAAAAGAAATTTGTGTGTATAATCATATATTTTAAACTTTCAGAAGGATGATGAACATTCTTTTCTAGTTTTCTCCTTTGCTGAGGTCTTTTGAGTGCCTGTTGGAACACTATGACATGAATTGGGTCTCCACTGATCACAGATAAGGAACTTGGTGCAGTACTTTAGCCGGCATTTTATATGAAGCCCAAGAAATTCTGGTCATTAAGGTGCATATAACCAAACAAAGTATAAAGGACAGCAGGTATTCATAGCTTCTATTTTCAAATGCACCATCAACAAACCCCATTCTGTGCTATACTCACCTTATTCATTGACTATGTTGACAGCAGCCCCTTCAAGAATAAAAGCCAATTTTAACTTCTGGGCTTGGAACATTTTATAAAGATTAAAATATGTATACATCTGATCTCTATCTATCTATTTAACTCTATCTATCTATTTAACTATGTGGGCTTGTACTTTATCTTTTTATCCTTAGGACAACATTACTTCATGAAAGAATTAATAAAATCTTTTGGTTTTGTCATGTAAAATATCTAAAGGTCATTTGAGAGCACAAACATGAAACATTACTGTTACCTCAGATGACATTTCCCTATTTCTGGGTAAAAATGTTTTCATTTAAATATTTATATTTTAAATCATAACCATATTGTCTTTTTTTCCACAGTAGTAATTCTTGCAGATCATCTAAATATAGAAAGTGCCAGTTTATGATAGTTTCTTCCATCTGCTTGAGCATTTTATTTTTATCAGTCTGCAAATAAAAAATGAATTGCAACTTTTAAATAATCTATAAATATCTTAAATCAGGCAATAACTATACAATTACACAAAAAGTGGGATAAGTAATAGGCAAAAGTTTGTCATTGAATTTCAGGTTCATGAGAAGTTTAGGGGAATTAATGTCAAAGGCTGAAAATGAACAATTGAGCGTAAACCTCTAGGTGACCTTGACATCTTCTCAGTCTGGTGAATCCCAGGTCTCTATAAAGTGGAACTCTAGATGAACAAATTTTAATATTGGCTAGTGGGGTTAGGGTGGCATTATTTTTGTGTAGAGTAGTCCCTGCTTACTGCCAAACAAAGCAAATGTAAGTCTCTTTAATGAGATATAGGCATAATGCTGTCAGTGTCTCTGTTGGTAAATTACAATTTCTGTCACAGAGATACCAGTAAGGAGTGAAAGGGATCTTCCCAGGGGGACAAAGCAATAATATATGGACAAACCTTTTCACTTTTTCCCATTCTATCTCAGTTTTGTAATAATTGTTGTTAGATTGGGCCGGATTTATTAATGTTCCCTAAGTCTATCCCCAAAATAGAATATTATGGGAGAACCTGGGTGACCCAGCAAATCTTGCTGGTTTGCCCAGGTTCACCTGTGATAATCTTCTCTAGTCTTGAAGAACATTGATAAGTCAGGCCTATCGTACCCAGTTTCTAAAAGTATCCAAGGTCACATGAATGTTCTTCCATAGAAGCACAGTTCAACCTAAACAGACTGGTAAGTCCCCTGGAACAAGATGCAATATAAATATACTGGTGTCCTGATGGTCATTTCTTTTTTGCAAATAAAGTTTTTTGGATCACTCAGCTTCACTGATAAAAGTGTATCCTCTCCAGCCTTGGAGAGCTTTAATGAATCAGGCCCCTTGTTTTAGGTTCGAGTGTTTATTGTTTATCCATAAGTCCTCATGTCTATAGTACATTACTTAGGATTCTAGGTACTTGTAGGCTGAGATGTCAGTACATCCATATATATAACCCTAATCATACATATTTCATGTAGCTTCAGTGACATGACCACAGTCACAGAGAAAATGTGATTCTGGGTTCATTATTTTGTATAAAGTAGAAACATTATGCAGAATGTTATTTATTAATAATTATTGAAACAAAAATCAACAGGAAAAGCACAGCTGTGTTTATTATGCAAAGATCTGCAAGATAGGATATAGTTTTGTTTGGACAACCCCGGTGTATCCACATTAGTCCAGCTGCTTTTATGATGAGGTAACTCATGTGAAAAGAATAAAGTAACAAACATGATGGAAAAGAAGAAATGTAAGCCATTCGGATAGTTTTGCAATTCACAATTAAAAGCTTTGTAGAATTTAAAAATAAATTAGTTTTACATTTTATGTATATTGTTTTATGTTCAGGTAATGCATAAACTCATTGTTTTAGGCCATCACTTAGACAGTACGGGGTGGAGTTTACCAGGCACAGACAGATGGCACCTGTAGTAAAGTCCAGCGTTTGGCAGTAAATGGTCATACAACTACAATGCACAGACACTGAAGAAGAAATGAAACAATATCAATAGCATTAAGGAAGGAAGAAAAAAATACTACAAGTATACTAAATAAAGTTTGAGAAGTTCAGTACCTTGATACAGAGGCCCTGATTTACTAAAGTTCTCCAAGGCTTGAGAGAATACACTTTCAGAAGTGAAGCTGAAATATGGAAAGGATTTTTAAAAATCATTTGCAATTAGCCAGCAAAAGTTTTGAATCCTGGACCAGATCCATTCCAAGTTTGCTGGATCACCCAGCTTCACTGATGAAAGTGTATTCTCTCCAGCCTTGGAGAGCTTTAATAAATCAGGGCCAGAAAGTGGAAAGCCTGTATATAATTTCTTGTTGAACCTGCCCAGTCAGGTTAAATGTTGTCAGCTGTAATTCTGCAGCTATGCAGTTCCTAGGCTACCACTACTTAGTGTCTGTTCCAAACAGAGGGAAGCAAAGTACTTCAAGTAGTCAATTAGCAGTAGGGGAAGGCTAACTTAAAAACTATGAAATTCATTGCATCATAAAATCATTTGTAGCTATATTGACCACTTTACCAGCCACCTTTTTACTACCTGTGACATGAAATCTTGGCTCAATGTCACTAGAAGGAAGCTGTGCATGGTCCATTGGAGCAGAAACAGTGTTTCGTTCTTTTAGGTTCAAATACTGCATGTCAGGGACTCTGAACTCAAATATTTTCCATCCCAGCCTACATCTAATATTAATGCCAGAACCATGTCTTCCTACTACAAATGAACATCCATGGCCAAAGGCAAAAAGTTTGTGTTACAGGCTGAAGAGTGAAATGCAAAAAGTAACATGAAAGGCATAAAATTTTAAAGGAGGGCAACTGTAAGGAGGGAAAGACTGCTGAGAGGATGGGCTGCATTTGAGGAAGAATGCTAGTAAGGTTTAAATTGCATCTAAAACCAAAAATGTAACATATTGTGGACCGGTACTCCCTGTATGTGCGTGTTGCATTGGATGTTTTTTTAGAGATAAATACACTTTTAGTAAGTAAAAAAAATGTTGATCCTTGAAAGTTTATGTAAGCACAAACATCTTTACCTTTCTTCTGTTAAGTAAAAGTCCTATTAATGAAGATGAACAAATGTGAAGAAGTTAATGTTCGCAATCATAAACTTCACTTAACTATAACCCAAAAGAAAATTTCATATATATATATATACATATATATATATATATATATATATATATTAGTAAGATTTATACATTTGTATATATTTGTTGACGGATTATTTTTATAACAATACCCATTTAGATGCAGCTGGATGATTTAATGGAACTGAGGAATAAACATGGCTAAAGTTTGTAAAGATTTCCAGTAAAACATTGTGAAACCTGATTTTATGCCAAGCTGGTACATAAATCACATCTTTGTCCTTATTTTTCCCCCAGTAGTAAGTGGAAATGTATAGTCACAGAGGGTACAGTGGTACTCGTAGATATTGAAAACTTGTGCTTGCAGCCTCTTTGTTCATTATTTCTAAGCTTTTGGGAAAAAAACAAATTAAGCACAAAAATGAGAAGAGAACAGTTATGGTAATTTTGTCTAGTACTTTTGAAGGTACGTTATTGAAAAAAAAAAAGTGTCACTAAGGATTTTTAAGAAATATGTTTCAGTGTCTTACTTAAAATAAAAAAAATAAAATTTACACATGGCATTAGAAACTGTGATCAGATAATTGCTTAGGCACACTGCATCAGCTACCATACGTAAAAATTCTTTTGAAACGTTTCAAAAAAAAAAAAAATATATATATATATATATATATATATATATATAAATAGTTAGGTCCATAAATATTTTGACAAAGACAACTTTTTTCTAATTTTGGTTCTGTACATTACCACAAATAATTTTAAATGAAACAACTCAGATGCCGACTGCAGACTTTCAGCTTTAATTCAGTGGATTGAACAAAATATTGCATAAAAATGTGAGGAATTAAAGCCTTTTTTTACACAATCACTTCATTTCAGGGGCTGAAAAAAATTGGACAATTGACTCAAAGGCTATTTCGTGTGCTGGGGTGGGCAATGCCTTCATTATGTCACTATCAGTTAAGCAGATAAAGGCCTGTAATTGATTTAAAGGGGGGGCGGCTTGTATGTGGAAGACAACATGCGGTCAAAAGGAGCTCTCCATGCAGGTGAAACAAGCCATCCTTAAGCTGCAAAAACAGAAAAAACCCATCCGAGAAATTGCTACAATATTAGGAGTGGCAAAATCTACAGTTTGGTACATTATGAGAAAGAAACAAAGCACTGGTGAACTCGGCAACGCCAAAAGACCTGGTCGTCCACGGAAGACAACAGTGGTGGACGATCGCAGAATAATTTCCATGGTGGAGAGAAACCCCTTCACAACAGACAACTAAATGAACAACACTCTCCAGGAGGTAAGCATATCGATATCCAAGTCTACTATAAAGAGAAGACTGCATGAAAGTAAATACAGAGGGTGCACTGCAAGGTGCAAGCCACTCATAAGCCTCAAGAATAGTCAAGGCTAGATTGGACATTGCTAAAAATCATCCAAAAGCCAGCACAGTTCTGGAAAAACATTCACTGGACAAATGAAACCAAGATCAACCTTTACCAGAATGATGGCAAGAAAAAAGTATGGAGAAGGCGTGGAACAGCTCATGACCCAAAGCATAGCACATCATCTGTAAAACATGGCGGAGGCAGTGTGATGGCTTGAGGGTGCATGGCTGCCAGTGGCACTGGGACACTAGTGTTTATCCATGATGTGACACAGGACAGAAGCAGCCGAATGAATTCTGAGGTGTTCAGAGACATACTGTCTGCTCAAATCCAGCTAAATGCAGTCACATTGATTGGGAGGCGTTTCATAATACAGATGGACAATGACCCAAAACATACAGCCAAAGCAACCCAGGAGTTAAAGCAAAGAAGTGAAATATTCTTCAATGGCCAAGTCAGTCACCTGATTTGAACCCAATTGAGCATGCATTTCACTTGTTGAAGACTAAACTTCGGACAGAAAGGCTCACAAACAAATGGCAACTGAAAGCCGCTGCAGTAAAGGCCTGGCAGAGCATTAAAAAGGAGGAAACCCAGCATCTGGTGATCTCCATGAGTTCAGAACTACAGGCTGTCATTGCCAGCAAAGGGTTTTCAACCAAGTATGGGAAATGAACATTTTTTTTCAGCTTTTTAATTTGTCCAATTACTTTTGAGTCCCTGAAATGAGGTGATTGTGTAAAAAAGGCTTTAGTTCCTCACATTTTTATGCAATCTTTTTGTTCAACTGAACAAAGTAAAATTGTTCAGTTGAACAAATTTAACACTGAATTAAAGCTGAAAGTCTGCAGTTCAAGTGCATCTGAGCGGTTTCATTTTAAATTAATTGTGGTAATGTAGAGAACCAAACTTAGAAAAACGTTGCCTCTGTCAAAATATTTATGGACCTAACTGTGTGTATATATATATTTATATACGAAAAGAATAAAGGGAGCAAGATCCTTCAGATTTTTTATACACATTGCTTCAGTTATGTTTTATGAGTAGTTTGTTCTGAGAATCCCTGCTGGGGATGTAGGCAAGCTATAACCAAACAATCAGCACTTACAAATTTCTCGGATTAGAAATTGCGCGTGATATCTATTTTTAAGTGGTGGTAAAGGAATCAGTGGGAGAGCTGTAGTTTTACAAACTAGGCTTAATAAAATATATTTTCAGTAACCCTTGTAAGGTGTTCCCTTGAGTCTGCCTGCAATCCATTACAGAGAGAAAATTTTCTAGATTTACCTTACCTGCTGAGTAAACTTGAGAAGCCCAAATAAAAAAGAATATGTTCGATTCTGCTTTAAAAATTCTTATATGAAACTTCTGTTCTTGGCATCTCTATAAACATAGTCTTGGAAACTGCATCTTTGGCTTTCCATAACTGTGTAGGCCAGCAAAAAATCCATCCTTCACTGGACATTAATCATGATCTCTAGCGTAAATATAAAAACTGAACATGAAAGAGTTGGATAGCTCTAACATAATCAGTACAACAGAGCACAAATACAAATACATAATGCAATCTACAATAAACTGTATTAAGGATCTGTGTGTTACTATATATATCTTCCATGAAACAATTTGGTTATAAAAAGTAGAGTAAGATAATAAAATCAGCTGCAATTTCACAATTAGACAGGTGGTGAGGAAGACTGCAAGGTTCTTGTATAGTCTACACTAGTTATAACACACAACACAAAAATGTCAGAGTTAGAATGTTAGAGTGTGTTGAAATGGGGTTAGTCCATTACAAAATGAAACTGGGAACTAAAATGAACATGTTAAAGTTGTATTGTTTGAAATAATGCTTTCTGTTTTATTTCCAGTCTAATAGGTAATGAATGATAAGAGATGCCAATATTTATAAAAAAAAGTATATATATATATATATAGGTAGTCCCCGGGTTGCATACAAGATGGGGACTTTAGGTTTGTTCTTAAGTTGAATTTGTATGTAATTCAGAACAGGTACATTATTTTATTAAATGCAATTAGGACAGATGTTTGTATTATTAAGCAGCATGGTGTCAGTTACTGTAAAAAATCTTCACTGTGAGCTAATCACAAACAAAGCAAAAAAAACAAACAAAAAAAAAAAGAAAACACCCCCTCCAAGCCTCCATCCTGCATGGGAGGGAGCAGGGATGCCCGTTCGTATCTAGGAGTCATCTGTATGCTTGATGTCCCTAACTCGGGCACTACCTGTGTATATATATGTATATGTCTTGAACAAATGTATTGGGCAGAAAAAAGGCGAAGAGAATGTGACAAGGTAGAACCACAACCTAAAATACTACTAAGGCTACAGATTACTGTAAATAGGGAGGTGTCTTCTGATAATTCTACAAATTCTATTTTGGTTTGGAAAAAATGACAGAAAATCTGCTAAACCCATTTGTCAATTAATCAATTCTACATACCATTATCATTAATTTATTGATCTGCTTAAGTAGTATTCTCTTCCAAATAACCTAAAATAAAAAATTTGCTTAAGTCTTTCAAAATAAAACAGCCACAGCCTGATTTGGACAGGTTTTATTTCATAGATTCTGCAAGCAAAACTGATTGGATACAAAAAAATGTTTGATATCATTTACCATCCACTCAAGCGAAGGAAAACTGCACATATGCACCAAATACTAATATTTTAACAGTGTAATAGTTCTATTAAGACTGAATCTCACAGACATAAGTTAAAATAAAATAAAAAAACCTAAAAAATAAAAACAAAAATATAATATCTGGCAAGTGATTAAATAATCTTCTGTGAGTTCTCTAAAAGTAAACAACGTCAATAAAAGCAGAGGGTCTCATTATGTTCAAGTGAATAGAGATTGTGTAGTGTTTTTCTTAAGCTTGGTGCGTATGTTAAGCATAATATAAATAGTTATGAGGTATTCTTAATTTGTATCTAATGAAGCAGTGTTTGGCATATTGAAGTTCCCTCTGAAATGCAGTTATAAATACATTCAGCAATCACTTAGTTTGTTTTCCTCACGCAAATGTGTCTGTTAGTTTTTTTTTTTTTTTACTGTCCCTCAAGCATTTCCAAACTAGAACACAAATTTCAATAAAAATATGTGTAAAAAAACAAAGACGAAGACAAAACACACATTTAAGGCCATCTGCAGGGTTAAAATCAAATCTTGCATTATTCCACAAAAATCTACATGATATTTTACATCTTATGAACTTAAATAGGCAATGCACAATGAAAGACTTTCTCCAGAGTTTATCACCCTATCTTTTTGTTGTCTTTGTAGTTGCAAGTTTGCTTAAGGGTGACCGCCGTTGAGGAGTGGGAATTTTGGAAGGTTTGCCCGTTGAAAGTCGTGAACTTGCTCTTGGAGAGGGTCTGCCATCATGAACAGTCTCAGACATGTCAGAACACACAGACTGGATTTCAGAAATATCAAAGTCAGAGGCATCACTTCCTCGGCGGCTACTTGACCTGCTCCCAGCCTTGCTTCCAGCTCGACTTGGAGTTCTTCGGTAATCTGTTATAAAAGATAGCAGTTACAATCCTAAATCAGCTAAGATTGAATAACCATGTATGGATTTCCTTTTTGTTCCAAGTTTATGGTAAATGACATGGAAGTCATTGCTGAGTAGCAATTAGCCATACTGAGAGTTTTTGCCATGCCAATGTTTCTTGAGAAATGAGGACATTTTGTCTAAACTTTGCAGTCTATAGTGATGACAAAATTAGTTGTGTTTTTAGTGGTTTTTAAGGATTTAATTATAAAAATATATTTTAACCTAGCATTTGCCCAAATGGTAACCTTAACTCATAATATTAATAATAATATTAATAATAATAAAAGGCATTCAAAGTCATGCGATTGCTGTGTCAGAGATGCAGATTGGATTAAAAAATGAATTAAAAATGCACAACTGTCGTTGAGGGTATCATGGAATCCAGGAGATTTGTTCCTAGCTTTAATAGGGGGAGTATTTTTTTAATTTGTTATGCTACTTTTTTCTGATGCTGCACTGCTTTGGTGTAATAGCTTATTCATATATAAGCATTCGTCATATGTGCATTTCTCATGTGCTTACTGTTTTTTTAAATTTTTTAAAGGACGTCACCTATGAGTTAGAGTAGTAAGTCAGACTGTTGTTAACTGTAAAGGAATGGTGATTTGCCTCTGGAACCACACTTGAAATTAGGAATTGAGAAATCATATGTGTGTAACCTAAGTTTAAATGTCTTACCTGCATATGTCCTGACTTTGGTTGAAGCTGTCGTTAGTAAACTACTTTCTTCTGTTGAGTGAAATCCTTTCCCTGAAAGATATCCCGGAAGCCTAAGCTTGCTTCCTTGAATTGGAGTTCCCTGTGTTAGACAAACAAGAACAAATGTAAGCACAGATTTTTTTCACTTTCTTGCACAACCATGTGCATTTTATTGGAGTAATAACTGTGTATAGAGAAATATACCTTCCACACCTAAAATACATTTTTAAACATTTTTATTGCACTTGATTGGGCATTCTCTAAAAAAAGTTTCTTCCTACTTCTCCTTATTCACTAAGCAAAGTGAAAATTTAATGCTCCGCTCCTTTAATAAATCAAGGTAATTAAGTGCATTATTCTTTATCATTTCTGTACACCATAAAATGACCTCAGATGCATTCAGGGAAGAAAATTGTAATATACAATAATAAATTCATGGGGTTTGAAACACCAGAAGGAGATGAAGAAGATTATTTAAAGTAAGTAAAAAAAAATAAGTAAGGAAAATCTTCTTTTTGATGGTTGTAACCAGAACAAGTGTTTCCATTGGAATCTTTCCGCCCTATTCCCATTCCGATTAAAATAGTAGAATTTCCCTGACTTTTAAACACAGTGACAATTATCACCAATTTCATAAATTCTATCTCCAAATTAAATAGAGAAGGTGAGCCTTCTAAGCAGGGACACAGACAGTAATTAAAACATGACAGGTTCTAACCCTTTCCCATTTTATTCAAATTTAAAAATAGAAAAACAAAACATATTACCGTATGTGGCTGAGAGGTGAAGCTACAAAACACAATTTAAACAGTCTAAAGTGGTGTTATTTCCAACATCCCTAAGCCCTAGCACCCCACCCAGGGCCAGATTTTTAACAAGGCCACCTATTCTATGACTACAGGCAGCATTACAACATCTCCATGTGGAACTAGAACCTGCTGGTGCTTGCTGACAAGATCTAGAGTAACAGAAAGCACAAAGTCAAAGTGATTTTACTGAGGTCACATACAGGGCAGAGAACTCTACAGGGTGACATCTGTATTGAAAGTTTCACTTTCTTTCTCACTCTCTTCTTCTCTCTTCTTTTTCTGTTCTCTCCTCTCTCTCCCTACACCTTTCTTCCCACCTTTTCTCTCTCATCCATTTCTATCTATCCTCTCATCACTCCCTTTTTCCTGCGCCCTGTCCCCTCTCTTTTTCTCTCTCCCCTCTCCCTCTTCTCCCCCTCTCTCTCCATCTCATGCTCCACTTCTCCTCTATCTCTTCTTCTCCAGCCCCCTCCTCTCTTCATCTCTCTCTTACTCTTCCTCTCTTTTTTTCTCTCTTCTCCCTCCCATTTGGAATTTCTCCCTTCTGCTTTTCTTTCCCTTCTCTCTCTCTCAGCTTGCAATCCCTCTTTCTGCCATACTCTTCCTCTCCTACCCCTTTTTCTTTTCCCCCCAATTTTCTCTTTCATTATCTCCCACTCTTACTCTGATTGCCTTCCCCCTCCTCTGTCTCCCCTTTCCTCTCTCTCCCCTCACTCTCCATCTCCCACTCACTCTTACCTCTCCCCCTCTCTCCCCTTGATTTTCTCTTTCTTTCTCCCCATCACTCTCACTTCACTACCCCTCTCTCCCCCTTTCCCCCATTTCTCTTACCATCTCTCGCTCATCTCTACTTCGTTCCCCCTTATCTGTCTTAGTTTTCCCTCCTTTCCTCTGCCTGCCTTTCTCTCTCACTTCGCCCTCTCTCTCCTTCCCTTTTCTCTATATTCTCCCTTTCTGTCCCCTCCCTTTCTTTCCCACTTCTTACTTTCTTGACCCTTTCACTCTCTTTTGTTCATGCAGTACAGCTTTCATGGTGTGTTTTGTGTGTGTCAGCATTAAGTGCTGTTATTGGTTGTGAGTAGGGCAGCACAGGCTAGCTGACCTAGGGGAGCAATAAGAATAAATCCAGCCTTGACCCCACCACAACTCTATTAGAGATGGGACCTTTGACCTATGGCCACAAAAAGTTGAAAGATCATTTTTAACCCGACAATCTTTAGAAGGAACCTGAACACACAGGCACCCAGAGAGTTATCTGTGCCCTGTGAACTCCTCGTCCCAGCCGCAAGCAGCTGACTGGAGACAAAAGCCACCAGAGGGTGAAGCTTTTTGCTTATTAAAAGCCTACATCCACCCCCTCTTTCCTTTTTCATGCCGAGGCATCTTGCAAGGCTTTAAAGCTCTGTAGGAAGGTTTAAGGACAGAGCTCCATTCTTGAGTGACAGGAAATCCAGAGCTAAGATAGGGCTATGTCTGTCAGTTTGAAGTGATGATAACTATGCAGAGAATGGAACCTGTGCTGATGAGGATGCACAGAAGCTTCAAGTGTACTACTGTACTCATGCCACTGAGATTCTACTACTTATCTTATATGCTACTGTGTCCCATATATATATATATATATATATATATATATATACACATTTATATATATCGATATATATCTGTAATGCAATACAACTCTCAATCTCTGTCCCACCCATACAGGGTATTATATTAATAAATACATTTAACAAAGCAATAATTTGTGGAAATATATTATTATGACTAACATAAGTGCAAAACCTTGGTAAAAACAGAAAAGGTATAGAATAGAATAATAACAAGTGAACCATGCTTAATAAATTAAGACAGAAGAGGAAATATTAGTTACTAAATTGAATTATAAGAATACAAATCAGATTAATGCCTAGTCATAATAAATTGATATAGAGAAGAGATTGAACCATATTATTATGAAGTAGGATGGTGGAAGAGATAACAGAGGTCATAATGAAGGTGACTGTCAGGCAGTGTTCACAGAAGAGCATTCAGTGAAGGAGTGACATTGGTTAGTGGGCTGGTTTAGCAGTTGTGACTGGGACACAACTGTATGTTCTGTGTGTACTATACCTCTTCAGATGAGAGTCTGTGCTCAGGGGGCTCAGGACTCTTACAAGGAGTCGATGTTTTGCTGTTTGTCAACCAAGGTTTACCATAATTGCGTGTTATATTGAGAGGTGTCTGTGAAACAATGGCAATGCAGTTTAAAAAAAAAGTGCAGTGATGTAATTATAAAATCCATAAGGAATGGTGTTTTTATGAGATATACATTTATTCAACTAAATTGGACATTACTCTGGTTCAAAAACCTAAACAATATACATAAATGAATGATATACTAAATAATGATATATAGACTAAATGGTACAAGAGAAAGACAGAATGAAACAAAATGTGTACAAATACTGCTTTAAAATATGATGCATCAAACCTATTTGATATTTGACAACATTCTGTTTTTTTTTTTTGTTCCTTTCAAACTGTCAGGTTCTTGTTTCGCCCATAAAAAACATGCCACTACCGAATACAGTGATACATTAATACTCTGCTTTCACAGTATTTCACAGCAACTCTGGAGCCTTATATATGCATAAACCTTACAAATTGGATAACACTGAACTCAAAAGCTATGTACACACATAAAAATGATTGTTGCCTGATGTAAATGGTCAGGCTCATCTGGGGCGAGAATTTGATATGTGTACAGAGGTCATTTGATGTCGTTGGATCCGTTCTGACAGATCCATGAACGGCAGATTATGAACAACCGCAAAAAAAGTGAAGGGAGGAGAGTACAGCAAGGTTCTGTTTGCTTGTTCTCCCCCCTCACCACAGAACAGAACGTTGCTGTGTGTACAGTGCTCATTCATTCATCTGTCAGTCTTTTGTCACTGGAAATGATCATGAAAGATCGTTTCCAGGAACAATAATTGAGCGTGTTCACACAGCTTAGATTTTGCTTATTTCAAAAAGATGCAATGATGTCAATCTGGGTAAAGAAACTTAATTGGAAGATGCAAACTCAAAACTGAATATCTAATTATGATTTACCTAAATTTTAAATATGGAAAGCCACACTTGCATGCCTTTAGGTATAAAAATTATGAATAGACCTCTAACTATAAACATACCTTGGGTGTGCTGGTACCAGTGACTTGTGATGGACAGGCCTGGATGTTTAAGCTTGAGTTGGACCTGTTTGGTGAAGCTCCTCTTGACGATGGTCTAGACCTACGGCCCTTGGGTCGGAAAGGTGTCATGCTTTGACTAATTCCCTCTGGTAAGATGAACTTTTCCCGTAGCTCTACATTTGTCCTTCCTTTGGCTGCAAAGAAGAAACAAATTGATCAATTCTTCACTTACAAACAGATATTGAGATGTCAGTAATTACTGATCACGACCACATGGAAACACACCTGACATAAACAGTAAATTGAACTTATGAGTATACAATTTGCATTATAACCATGTTATAGCCATGTATTCCCATTATACAGGAATACATGTAAAACAGATGGTTTTCGTTTTTTAAAGGGTTTATTAAATATTGCTGCAATCTAATTGCAATGTGTGTTGTGGTCACTGATACATAATAACTGAATGTTTAGAAACACAAGTAAAACTGTCATCCATCATGCTGTGATTAATGTTTAGCTATTTTCAGGACTCACAATTATGACAGCTCGCTGTATTCCAGAAGCACATTCCATTAGTTTGGGTTTACTTGAGAAATGCAATAAAAAGTCCCAACACATTTATATTGACAAGAGATAGAAAATAAATTAGAGCTGCCTGACCTCTTATTTAATAAAATCTATAAAACACTGAGGAAAGGTTTTCAGATGCACATTTAATATGGGAATCAATGACCACAACATAACAGCCATTCAAACTGCAATACAATGTTTCAAGTGGATGATTTGATGGTCATAGCAAGTGCCAGTGAGGAAAAGGGACTAGGACAATGCAATATTTACATCATCACACAACCAACCTCTATTTTCTGCTGCTCAGCTATATAGTGAGTACTTAACACAGACAAATCAGAAATATAGAATTGTCCCTTATTCCAGACATCTTGAGGTGTTTAACTCCGTGGCCATGTTAACACTGTACATTTCAGGTGTAGTGAAACTGAACACAAAAGGCTTTATGATTTGCTTATGACTATAATACACGTATCTCATTCTTTTGTGATCACTGATCCCCTTGCTTTTTGGGTGCAGTACCCCCAAATTTAACTAAACTAAAATGCACACGTGTTAATAGAACCTGATGATGATTCTGAACTGACAAGATCAGTCTGCTCCCCTTACAAACACACACATACAAACATAAATAAAAAGAATGTATATGATCTAGGCCTAACAGAAAGGAAATACACTCTTTCAATGCTGTACTTTTTATACATTTGTGTGTCTCTCTTAAATTAAGTCTGTGGTCCCATGACATGACTGGGACATTTCCTTATCCTGGACACTTCCAACTTATGCACCTTACAAGTAATTATAAAAGGCCACGTATCACTCTAATAGGCACTTGGCAGAGAGCATGAGAAGGAAGAGAGTGTGTCAGACCATGGAAGGCACAGCATCCTTGGCTTTGGGAAAGGATGGATAACATTTACGGAAGATCTATATTATTCTATATTAGGTGTCAGTGTTTGTGTTTTGAATTCAGAACTTACCTTTAATGTTATGGGACAGGAGAAAGCTATCTTTACTTATTCCCTTACTGATACCTAGGTTATCAGCTCGGTGAAAGCAAAATTCACCAAGGATTTCAGTTAAAAGGGAAAGAAAACTGTTGCATATGATAAAGTTACAAATTTACAAAATGACACCTTTACTAATCAACTTTTCAGCAGAAAAATTACATTTTGTTGTCATTTTTTACAGCCTGGAAAATGTCCATGTGACCTAACCTGAATGATTTACAGTGTTCTCTTACTCCAGACACTTTGGTTTGTTACAGTTGTTCTACGGTTAGAATGACACTGAAAATGGTTTTAATGTAAACATGCCTGGATAATGTTAGATTAGTCTATTTTCTGACATTCTAGTTAGAAGTCCTAAATTTAGAAAGGAGAGTGCTGTGCTTGACACAGCCAAAAACATAACAAAGTTTAAATAAACATAGATTTTATTCTATGGACCAAAACTTTAGTGTCTTGGCATGAAGATGCACTGTTAATTTGCTTACTACATCTTAATGCAATCAGATTTAGAAAAGAGGATCTACAAAATCATAACACTACTACCCAAATCCAAACCTAACATAGCGGGGTAAGGGCTGATTCATTGTCTTTCCTATTCTAAAACAGAGATGGGAATGCCAACAGAGAGAGTAGAGTGAATGGCTAGACAGAAAAAATGACCACTGATCAGCGAGAGAGAGTTTCTTACAAACAGACACAAACATCACACCTTAAACCTGCATGGTTCAGCCTTTTGGACAAAAAGTTACAATATAAATGTTGTTCCTCATAAAGTTCTTCTTTGACATTGTTGTCACAAGTGACTGATGTTTTTTTTTTTTTTTTGTGAAAATGACTTAAAGCACATACACCACTTACATGCTATTATCCAGGCATTTATAAACCAGGTAAACTTCCTTTATTTCAGAGGGGAGAGTAAACGGCAGAAAATAGAAAAATGTGTCTAAATGTCTATAAATACTCATAAACACCAATTAACACTTTTATGTGCTTTTATGAGTGTTTATTGGTGTTTTAGAGTCACCAATCGCTATAGCTTGCATTCTACTCGCAGTCCAAAAACAGAATGGCCAAAAATTCTCTAGTGCACACATGCACTTTGAAATTAATGCAAATTGTAAACATGGGCTTTTAGTATTAGGGAAACAGACCATGTTAGCTAGGCAGGCATTAGTTACAAATCTCAGTTTGTACTACTGTTTTCTGCCTGTGAAGCTGTTGGATGCCAGAAAGCCATGAATTGACGCATCACACCATAACAATGAGCTCAAAAATATATGTTCATCAACAAAAATTGGTTATTCTCACTAACAAAAAGCACAGCATGCAAGATATGACAGTTTAGTTTACTATAAATGAACACACAATGGCTCTATGTATTCACCTTAACGTGCATGCTAACCACAGCAAAATCTGAGCTTTAGACGTCAGTGCTCAAGAATATTAAATGAAGAACAACTTGCATGCACTACACACCAAAGAAAATGGTAGACTTAAAAAGATGACAAGTGAAAGGAAAAGGAGTGAAGATGTAGAGAAATGAAAGAGGGAGATATTTGCCAACCTATAAGAGGCTGAGTAGTAATTGAAGAGTTCGATTCCGAACGTAACATTTTACTTCCATGATGATGAACTAGGGAGAAATGACAGAATACCAGTCAAAGAAAACAAAGAAGGATTTTTAGTAAGGAGAAGTAATAAAGGGTTGCTACACGTAAAAAAGAAACATAATAAAAGAAAAAACTTCCAATATATATGCAGAACGGAAACATAGTAAATTTAAAGAACCAATTATGATAAAAATGGACACCAACAGGCAAAACACATTTGCTGCAATTTTGTTACAAACTGTCACATTCTCACTTGTATTTATTTTTTCGTCATATTTCTCTAATTTTATACTGGATGAATATATACAGGTTGACAATCAAAAATCTGGCAACCTCCGGACCTACACACACAGACTAGCTTTTCTCTTGCAGCACCCGCTGACATCTGGCACAGTTCCAGGGAGCAGGCAGCACCGATGTCTCAGAGTGTATTTAGTGTAGCAAGCAAGACCTAACAGCTGTTTCTGCAGAACAGCGCCATCAAAACATCCAAACAGTGTACTGCAGTCCCTGTATTGAAAATGCAACCTGAAAATCATGCCGGGAAACTGAAGGAACCGGATTATATATGGACAGATTTTCGATTGTCAACCTGTAATTAGTTTCGCAAACTCTTCAGAGGGAAAACTTATCAACATAAGGGTTAACATAGTGACAGTGAGCATCAGTTTTTTAAATCATCTGATAAAATAATTGCCAGGTTGCAACCCTACTACTGCAGATTACACTACCAAACTTGTGCAGAAAAGGGTATTTTCAGGTGTAGGTCATATTTTTAAAATAGTAGGGAGGTAAATTAATTTTTTTATGATTTCACTATAACTGCTATATTTACCAAAGTAGTCCACACATAAAAAGAAACTCTGGGATGACAGGATCGCTGATCCTATTTTGGAATGAGCTATGTGCAATTATGAATTTTACAGTCCAGTGAACCTAAACCTCTGCATTACCCATGCAGGTTCAATTAGCTGTCCTCTTAACCAGCAGAGTGTACTTACGTTTTCCTGCAGGCAAATCATTTTTTAATAGGGGAAAGAAGCCCTGTGTAAGTTCCAATGTAAGTTCCAAACAAACTTACCAAAGTTCACACAGAACAGGTCTACTTCCCGAGCCCTATGTGACAATGTTAGGTCAATCAAGAGGAACCTAGTTTTGGCACATAAGAGGAAGCGAGTCTTGTGCTCACCCATACCTAGCTGGCCTAACCAAGTGGTATGGATGCAAAGAACAGGAAAGCTAAGGTTGCTGGGGAGGGCCCAAAGATATTTACTTTGCCATACATTGGTAAATAAAATTTTACTTTAAATTGCAGTTTCAGGTGGCAGAACACCAGCTAGTTGTACATATGGCCATCCCCTAACATGGAGTGGAAACAAAATGTGGAATTCGCTGTCCCAAACTGCATCTGAGAATCATCAAAACACTTATTTCAAAGATGTTGCTATACTGGAGTTCTCCTCCTAATACCCCACTCCTTATGAGGTTGGTTTGAGTTATTATGCATTACAAAAAAATGAAAGTCTAAAAGAGTATTTTATACCAGACCAGTAACTCTACAGAAAATCTACCATACTGGAAAACAAAGTTTATACACTATTGAGGAAGCAGTGAACTAGATTTTATTGAAATGTACTATTTGAAATTAAAAGGTTGTTTGCTTCCAGTTAAATAAATCTGTGGTTTGAAAAATGAATAGCAGCAAATTACACTAAAACAACAGACATACATTTCTGTCAGTGGTTTTCTAATTGTTAAACAAAATGTATTTTTTCCCCAGACAACACTGAGCTTACCTCTGCAGGGATCATTTTTCACCAGGAATTCATCGAGTGCCATCCAACCGCCACCAACCCGAACCATCACAGTGCTCCTCAAAATGCGGACCAGACGTAATTGCTGGGAGTCGCCAAACTTTGAAGAAACAAATATAAAAAACTGAACTAAAAGTGTAAATACTCTAACAAATCTATGTGATCTTCAGTAATATTAGTTAACAAAATTAAGTGAATTTGTGTATACAGATCTGAAACACCCATGCAGCACCAACTGAAGCATTGTGATTAAAGCAATGGGCAGTTACAGCATGATAGGGAGGGAAATGAGCAATGTTATATAACCCATAATGCATCTCTTTCAAATAACACATTATGGCCAGTAATAAACTGCAAGGAACTGCAGCCACACAACACATAATACTTTGTTTTATGTGCCTGTTACCACTAGTACTGGTGCACACTGTTATACTATTTTTTGAAAAGTGTACACTTTGACAGAACATTTACTTGTTTGTGATTGTTGATTACTGATGACAGTAACCCTAAACCATTATTTTGAAGTCATGGCTTCCAGCATATTTTCATTTTGGTATAAAACAATGGAAAGTGGTTTTGCAATTGGCACTTTAGAAAGAGAAATTACATATGTGTTGTATGTCTCACTTTCTGCAGCTATTTAAGTAACCTTAGCAAAAACATAACTACAATGATCTGTAGTCATATTACCACAGTTATTTATAGTGCCCTCGCCACATGCAAATCATGTCTCCACACAGCCTCATGACAAGAGAGAATATTAATGTAATTAACATGATGTGATTATGAACGGTGTCATGAATTGCTTGACCGTGTTTCTCTTCTAGTCACGCTGAATGCCATCTAAGAAAAAAGGGTCCCAAAGGTGACAACAGATCTTGACCCAAGCTTAGCACAAAATATTGGACTATGTGGGCAAAGACAGCGGTGCAAGAACTGGCACAGGAATCCACAAATCTGTGGTAATAGAAGAAGGTATGCATGTTCTGCATTGTCTAACAGCATCCAGTACCAATGATGCTAAGATTAGTGCTGGGTCTTCTGTGCATGCTAACTACAAGTTGGAAGTGTGTGATCCAAGCTGCCCAACATTATCTACTTTTTTGCCCAACTTGCATTTAACTTTTACATTTACCTAAGTCCCAACCTGCAAAAATTAAGTCTGCAAAAATAAAATATGTGAAGATCTGTAGAATATTTGTAGGTCAATACTAAACATGCACAAGGCACACTGCAGCCAGTGAGACACTCTCTCATTCTTTGAATAGCGTTAATGAAGTAAACCTTTATTGGTGATTTCTAAAGCTTTAGTTGGCACCTTGGACAACTTTGGAAAATTTGGACAAACTTTATTTGTAGGATTGAGTCTATGAATTCATAGGATTCATCAATTAATAAAATTAACTTAAAATTAAACCACTGTAACAGCTGTTGCCCAGTGCCACTCCTAGAGGTTGCAGAGATATCTATGCTATAGCTCCATTATTTCCAAATGATACATAGAAAAAATCAGCTGTAGCAACATCTGTCCATAGATTAAAAATCAGGTATATCAAATTGTAGCCTAGCCCCTTCACCAGAACAGAAATGGATTTCATAAAGCATTACAAGATGGATGTGCGAGGTACATTAATGTGAGGGTGATCATACAGTGAAAGCTTTGATTATCAGTTACACACAAAACAGTATGTTTTACTGCGTTATACCTGATTTCCCAGGAAAAACTGATAGCAAAAGGAAAAATGGAAAAAAATACAATTAGTGTATATGTATTATTTTTTTATGAAAACTTAAATATAATACTAAAAGGTCTCATTATCAATGCAAAAAAGTATTTATTACTTAAGGGAACTTTTGTACATTGATTATCTTAATTCACGATAATCACTTTATCACAACTGCTAACCTTTAACACTGCACACCAGATACTGTACATACCTAACTAACTAGATAATCTGTATGAGGGCTCATCAGATTTCTATCTAACATAAAAACATGAATTCAAAATTTAATCTGGTTTAAAGTGATGAGACCTGCTCTGAATATTTACACATTAAAGCAAATTGCCTGGCAAAACAATATTTACACATTACAGCAAATTGCCTGGCAAAACAATTTCCACCAACGCTACGGTCACAGAGCTTCCAACTTTTTTGGGGTTTCTGAGTTTTCTGCCCCTCAGATGATAAAGTTCCCATGTATTAGAATGGGAGTTACTTCATCTTGGCACAGTGTCATGTCAAGACTGTACACTGAACTGTGAATGCAAGATCAGTGTACACACAAAGAAAAAAATGCTAACAAGGCAGGTGAAGCAATTTTGATAGAAGAGACCTCTGCTATGCTGCCTATCAACAATAAAAATACAAAAAAATCTGGATTTTTTTTAAAAGAAAGAATTAATGTAAATTCTCTACAAAGTATGCTGACATTATTGTCAATAAAGAACATTCATTCATTCATTCCATTCTCCATGTACCTACCCTGTATTTGTTTTCTCCGATCTGTTCAACTTGGAATCGCTTGGCACACTTACATTTAGCCACTTGCCGAGTTACCTGTAACAGTACACCATAATGCTTTTACTGTTCAACTACTGACAGTTAAATACTGAAGGAACAGAAAATTTGAACTTAAAACAGTGGAAAAAAAAATACTGAACAGTACCTCATCTTCAATTTTGTCAGCATCAGTTACAGGTTTGTAAGCATCTTTGTTTGGGTGAAGGGCTGCGACAAACTCATAATAGTCAATGTAACCATCACCATCACGATCAAAGATGTCAGCCACAGCACTCATTTCTAGACGGCTGGTGGGAAATTCTGCCAGACAAAATGTAACAGTGCACTTATTGTCTACAAAGACTGTGTAATTTACAACTATAATACCGTATTTATTGCTAGGCGGGAACTAATATAATGTATAATATGGGGTTTTAATGGGGAAAAGACTGAACTGAACCTTCTTAACAAAATAATACAAATATTATTTAGGCCAAGTTTGAGTTGGCATGACAAGTAAGAATGACATGCAGATATTATTATAGCCAGATAATATTACCTTAACTTTTGACCTTACTTCAAAAAATCTTTTATTTTAAAGTAAATGGTTATGATGTTCTTGAAATGAAATGAAATTCTAATTGAAAA
Source organism: Pyxicephalus adspersus (assembly GCF_032062135.1). Lineage (NCBI taxonomy): Eukaryota > Metazoa > Chordata > Amphibia > Anura > Pyxicephalidae > Pyxicephalus > Pyxicephalus adspersus. Next base: position 64,483,524 of record NC_092861.1, read on the forward strand.
ACAGTTACATATAAGAGCAAATGTGCTGGTCAAGGTCCTGTAACAAGAATATCTGTGGAGAACTCCAAGCATCCATGGCCTAGAACTTCCTCTAGCAACCTGAGCAGATTTCTTAACTCATTATCTCCTCATGTAAAACTAAAAAAAAATTAAAATATCTTACTTGAAGAAAGAATTCCTTCTATAAATTCTTGCCGTGTTATCTTTCCATCTTGATCCTTGTCTATCCTTCTAAAGAAATCCATAACCCGTGATTTCTTATGATTCATCCATCTCATATATTTCTTTCGCCAAATGTCAAAATCAAAGTTGGCAAACTCTTTAAGCTGTAATGAAAAACATTGTAGAGAATACATTTTTATGACCTAGCATTGGTATATATTAGAATAGATTATTTCCAACAAGCAATTATCTTTACCAGTGAGTGTATGTATATCTTGGCTATTTACAATACATAAAGCAAGCAAGATAAAAGGTAAAGACTTTTAAACACCAATAACACCCATAATAAATATTTCCACTTTGAATGCGTACAAGAATTGCCCTCTAAGATTCCAAGTTTGCTGGATCAACCAGCTTCACTGACGAAAGTGTGTAATCTCCAGCCTTGGACAGCTTTAATAAATCAGGCCCACAGTCTCAAGTGGCATGATTTCCCTTCATACAGTTTGTGTCTTCACGTCCTCCTACATGGTAAAAGTAAGGCCTTTAGGCTACACTCTTCAATGATTTGTTTTTTCCTAAATCATGTACACCCCACTGAGAGTGTGACACTATATGGATGGCCAATCAAGATGGATGAAGATCCTGAACCCGAAGAAAACTGGGTGAAGATGGAGGGCCCCAGAATGAAACAGGGATAGGAAGGAGGTGTATAAAAAATTCTAAACAGGCAGGTGAGATTATTTTATTGCAGAACAGGGGCAACAAGGGACATTGCCTGTTTCTTCTGCAAAAACAAATTCCAGTAAGAGTAAAATTCTACTGTACCTTGCCAGCAACCACACACAGCTAAAATAATACATTTGGGTCAAGGTGGTATTTAATTATATATCTAGTAAATAATAACACAAATTTGAATGCAGGGCATAGGGATAGTACAATACCTCTTCGAGCCTATCCAAAGCATCGTTTAGATTTCTTCTTCTCTCTAATGCTAAGAGCCACACGTGTTGCCATTTGCTAACTAGTAAGTTGACCCTTGGGTTCTTTGTTTCTAGTGCAGCATGTGTGCCAGATGGATATATATTAGGAGTCGGCGAACGCTTTCCTGTTAAAACACACAATGAGATACCCGAGTTAGGAATATTTCCAAAGCGAACATGTAATGTAAATAAAATGATTTTATATACTTATACTTTTTATACTTATCTATAAATTTACTATTTTAAAACTATTTACATTTATATTATACTTATTTTTAAATCAAAGATTATTAGCTGTTATTCAAGTGGTAAAAATACTGGCGGAAAAAAGTATTCACATCAAGTTTTTTCTCTCAAAAAAAAACAAACAAAAAAACTGGATAATATATAATACGTTTTCCTTTATTAAACATTTATGGCCATAGACATATTTCATGCAGCTATGTTTTTCTGCCTTTATTACTTACGTCCTGCTCTTCCCTTGTCTAAGACCGGGATTTGAGATTGCCCTGACGTAGATTCAGCGGCTTTCCTCTTGTAAGTCTTTGTGACTTTATCTACATCTGGCTGTTTTCTAGTCATTTCTTCCATAAATGCCTGAAACATTACATAGTTTATGTAAAAATGTGGCGCACAGTAAACAGGCAAGCATGCAAAAGAAAGCCATTAGTTATCATGTAAGACCTAGCCAATGGAATAAATATATTACCTGATGTTCTGCGATCAGTGCTTTAACTTCATCTATCTCCTCTGGGAAGTCTTCTTTGTCTTTTTCATTGAGTGTAGTCTCTGCCCACTGTAACCACGTCAGAAGATATTCCAGCAACTCCTTTTTGGCTATTAAGTCTTCCAAAGCTGCAGCCAGCCTCTGTTGATGCTGCTTTGCCCAGGTTAAGACCTTAAAAAGTTAAACCACATAACAAAATCAAAGGTGTGAACTTTTTGATCTGGCTTTAAAGAGACCTTGTTACAAGACCATTTATTTCAACAACAATTTTCCTTTAGATCATATGTTCATTTATCATGATTTAGGCTTGTCCTTTACCTATAGAGACCCTCTCTTATGTGGACATAACACTTTAAATGGTTTGAGAAACACTTGTCTATATAAAAGTGTTTAGAAAATTACTAATAGGACTAATCACCAATACCATGGAAAAAGATATCTATTTCCTTACAGTTTTGTTGAGAATGCAGAAGAGTTAGCCTCTCTAGTAACTTTTTACTGTTATATTTATTCCTGCTTGAGATATGTTTTCTTATGACACTTCTTTTACACTAGGACAGAGAAGAATATCCACCTAAAAACAGTCATGAAACCTGGCAGAGGTTCTAACTCTTCCTTAATGTATTATAAAAAACAAGAATTTGGCTGGGGTAATTCTTTACACAGACATGTAAATCCTTTAGAATAAAGCAGCCTAACATGTCTAAAAGTATATAGACAGTAAATTATATTATGAAGATATAAAAACTGACACTTTTTTTTAATAAATATATAAAGATGTGTAAAATCCCACATACCTCTTCAAATCTTGCCCTAATTATAGTTATCCAGTGCTTAATAGTAGTAATGGAATCAGGATGACAAACTGAAAGGATTGCTTCTCCCATACTTGCACCATTATTCAGTTCGGTTCTTTTTTCTTCTATTTTTTTCATGAATTCCTAAAAAACAAACCATTATTTATATTCAGTTACGGATGGAAATGTATACAGAAAGACCAATAAATACAGTAATACGTACAATAATATGGATATAATTGTGATTTCTGTAATATCATCAGCTCTCACAAGGGCTACCAAAGTCAAAGCAGGTTGTAGGATTACACAGCTGTTTTATATGATTACTGATAAAACATTGCTTTATACAATATTTACTGATTTAATGGTTCAGCAATCATTTCTCCTACGTTCCATACCAAAAGTATTAGTAATCTAGGAATACAACTAGATAAAGTATTATTTAAAAAATGAGATAATGTCCAACGGTCTTCCACTTAAAGTTGTCCAGCTGTAGTCAGACAACTCCCATGATTCTCTTTGCCCATAAAATCCCTTATGAACAAGTTCTTTGGCATTGTACACAAAAAGTGTTGATATATCACCATTACATAATCCCAGAATGATGTAATAGCTTTTTTTCCAAGCAAAGTATCCTGTGCATTTTTTGAGCTAAGTATTTTAAGTACAGATTGCCAAAAGCCTTTCATTAAGAGGCCCTTAACAACACATGCTAAGTGTGATGCCTATGGTCACGAATCCCTTAAAGTCTTTATTAAGGGGTAACCAAGCAGACTGTATTATGACTGGACCGATCCATAATGAAAAGCTGCTGGGAAACTAAATGTGGTATCTGTAAATATCTGTAAACAAGTAAGTTGTTACAGTATAACACCGATAGTTAATTTTTCTCATGATAGCTTTCTTCTAAAAATGTGTATTTAAAACAAATTTTTTTACCAAGATGTGCAATACTACTTTTCCATCTGATATTCACTTTCTCCTTCTCATAAATAGTTAGTTTATATACTATTGAAACATCACCCTAAAGTTTGTGTTATTTTAGGGGTAGTAACCTGTGTGGTAATCTTTCTAGATTTACTCAACAGAAAAATACTAACACTGATACATTAACACTAGTAGTGGTAAAATACACCTACTTCCAGAGCTGACTAAGTGTGGTATGTGTATTTGTGAACTGAGATCTTTAATAATATCATGTTCATTATTGACTTTTGTTTATAAAGTGCCAACATATTTTGCAGCACTGTATAAAAGATAGGGGGTGCAGATAAAAAATAACCTGCATACTGAACAAGTACAAACAATAGACCTTATTACTTATCCAAATTCTGGTGTCACATTCTCAGTGGGGTGTACATGATTTAGGAAAAAACAAATCATTAAAGAGTGTAGCCTAAGGACACTGAGGCCTTACTTTTACCATGTAGGAGTACATGAAGACAGAAACTGTATGAAGGAAAATCTTGCCACTTGAGACTGTGGGCCTGATTTATTAAAGCTCTAAGGCTTATGAGAAAGAATACACTTTCATCAGTGAAGCTGGGTGATCCAGCAAACCTAGAAAGGAATTGGTCCAGGATTCAAAACATTTGCTAGCAAATATCAAAACACTTTGAAAAAATCCATTCCAGGTTACTGGATCACCCAGCTTCACTGATGAAAGTGTATTCTCTCCAGCCTTGGAGAGCTTAATTAAGTCAGCCCCAATGAAAATGGAGGAAATGAGCACCGTGAGATCTCACCAGAGATATTATTACAGTAAATAGGGTAACAGTGAGATAATCCTACCAAAAGTGGAAAACTGTTTACTTGGATATTTTTGAATAACTAGAGTAAAAACTACATAAGATATAGGAAATAAAAAAAAAACTTGTTACTCTGATTATTTACAGTGTCCTAGAGAAACTAAAACATGACAGAATTTGTATTTAGCCCAGCATGGACTGTTGTCGATTGGAGGACTTTTGCATTTTTTTTAAACCCCCAGTCCTAATCTATACTACCATCTGCCCATCTAGTTTCCATTCCTCTCAACAAGCATACCACAAACATAAGCCAAGTTAAATTGGCAGTAATCTCAACAAACCTGCCTAAAACATTAGCAAGCATAAGATAACAAGAGTGCTTTAGGAATGTATAAAAATAGTAAGGAGACGTAACACTTCTATTTTATTTCCATTCTGTATTGCTGATCCAAAATAAACATCATGCTTGTTGTCATTCAGAATGCCATTCCCTAATAAAGTTGTCTTGGAAGCTGGTGATCTTTTCATTCCGCGTGTTTACATTTTCATGCAAACCAGAAAAAGATGGCAAACTTTTTTTTCAACGTTACTCTAACTTAAACAGAAATGTACCATTATAAAATGGCCATATAACGAAATACAGGCCTTCAGAGCTGCATGCCTTTTTTCTTCTGAAGTACCCTAGCAACCTCAACACCTGTGGCTCTGTAATATTTAAATTCTACTAGAATTATAAATATGCATAAAATTGTCCACAACTTAATTCTATCTTTATGTAAAAGCATATTTCCTTTATTACTGTAACTACTAATACTCTAATTATTGCTTTGCACTTACCCTGTGCTGTTCAATTAGTGTCTTTAGAGAATCTTCATCATCAGGTAAAACCCCATGAAATCTTAGGGTCTGCTCTGCCTCAGCCAGCCACTCCAATAAGACATGCACAGCTGAGTGGAACTCCTCTGCCTGGAATAAAACATAATCTGGTAAATGCACTTTATCATATCCAAATACCTTTTTCTTTATTGAGCTATGTTCTTACACAGCAAACGGACAGCAAAATCTTCCCAATAAACACATTCATAACACATAGTTCATAAATAAGACCATGACTACACACCAGAATCATAAAGAACACACATATGGATTTGTAAAATGCCAGTATGTCAGGAACTATTTAGAGGGTTGAAAGCATTTGATTTATAAATAGAATGTCTTCTTTCAAATATGAGTGTTTATATAAACCAAGCTGTAAATCTGCCAGGCTAGCTCTTACTGAATTTTCAAAGAGTAAACTGTCTCCTGTCAGAGTTCATTGCAGAGCCCAGGCTGGTATTATCACCCACAATTGGTGAGAACTGACCTCTTCAATGTAGTACAAGAATTTATGTTATGACTGATGTATAAGCCCTACATGAGCCCACCTGACGCAATGCTTCTTCCAGTCGGGTCTGTTTGGATACAGATAAAGTGCACACAGTTTCCCAGCGGGTGCCTAATTCCTGCATTTGGGCTTTCACCCAAGAAGAATCATCACGACTTCCTTCAATTAACTCTCTGGCTGAACGCCTGAGGGCCTGAATACTGCTGCTTCTTTTTCCCAATTCTTTTTGGAAAACCTAGGAGAGAAAAATGACTTTACTAAATGCAAGACACAAAATACATTTTTGAAGATTTAGCTTAGAAGATGTACAGTGACAATGATTCTGAATCTGGCAAATCTATCTAGATTAGAAAGAATGGCAAGGTGGGTGTGGCAATGCTAAAAAAATCAACAAAAAGAAACTATTTTTCTATGGCTTCATTACATGTTGGAGTCAAATTCAAGTACTAATCTTAATGCAGAATGACAATTTATTAAAGTGCATATATAACAGGATTGGAAAGCAAAAGAAGTAGATAAAAGTTGAACATTACTTTGTGGTTGTCAATGAGATTCATCACAATGTCAATATCTCCATGGACTGGTTGATCTTCAGCCAACTGTGGTTCCACTCTGTATAGCCAATCGATAAGAGCCTGCAAAGCATCTGTGAACTGGCCAGAGAAAAGAAGAGCTTCCTCCAATTTGTTTTGTCTAAGTCACACAAAAAAATTGAGGTTAATAGAAGGAAAACCCTTTTTTTTTTCCCCTCATATATACTGTTTATTATATATGGCATGATAGACACCGATCAGTTTGTCCTTCAGATCTATTTCAATGACCTATTTTAATTGTACTATTGTAATGTTGTACAAGCCAAGATATACCTGAGCTCTGTGTAATTACAATAATGTCTGGTGATCCTGAAGGTAATTTTTAAGACATTTCCTGTTATAGTGTAACATTACTCTAGTCCTGTCTCCCAACTACTCTCCTGTATCATCCTGCCAAATTTGTTGGCCATTAACAATGGTGTGCTGACTGCAAACATTGCACAGCCATGTTCTGCTATTGTGACCATCGGATAACCAGTATAAAGCAAAGAGATGCAAGTATACCTAGAGCACATCTATGCAGGCAGAAAGCTTAGACCTACTTTAAGAATAACTTTGATAAAAAAATAAGGCTCTTTCTGTAGCTGGTAGGAAATCTTCAGCATTCAATTATTGAGCTGTATATTGGACATTAACAGAAGGGCTGAAGAGCCTGATTGTACAAAAAAAGTATTCACCTTAAAAGCTCTAATTACAAAACCTTTATTAGATTGTACGCTCTTCTAGGCAGGGTCCTCTCCTCCTGTGTCATTTGCTTCCCCCATTTAATGTATAGCGCTGTGTAAAATGTTGTATTATATTACTATATAAATACTGTTTATTATTTATATTATTAATATTATTATTATTAATAATAATAATAATAATAATTATTATTATTTTTGTGGCTTGTCAAAACATGTTATCTTCCTTTATTTTATTAGGATGACTCAAAAAAAACCCCAAAATCTTTGTTGTTAAAATCACCTCCACCATAGTGGTTATTACCTCTCCACTGATTTCCCACAGACGGTATCCCATTTGTCTCTTATCTCGCTGAGCATGTCATCAAGTTTCTGAATGTCATCATTCAGCGATGCTTTCTCTTTCAAGGAGCGCCCACTTCTAGTGGTGGAATCGTAGACAGAATGTTTAGCACCCAGGGTTTTCTGAAATTCCTGTGGATTACAAAAAAGGTAGACTAGTTACCATACAAATAGTATAAGAAATAGCAGGACAAAAGTCGTAACAACAAAGATGTTCTCTATAGTGCTTTGCCACAAGGAATTTAAAACATCCTTCTGGCAACAAAAAAATTGGAACAATGAAGATGTAAATCAAGATGGAACATACGAAGCCATAATACATCACTGTAGCAATGTCTGGATGGAAAGTTTTACTCATACTGTCTATTATCCAAACCCATGTGTTACAGTCTTATGCAGAGATGTAGTACAGATTACTTCATTAGTTGTTCTAGGGTGTGCCAAAAAATGGCCAGTCATCAGATGTAGTGAGTGACTTTAAAATGGTATTTTTCTATTAAAAACAGCACTTTCTATAATCATCCATCAGATCAAAAAATCACCACATGATAACAGAAAGGGAAGACTGATCTGCGTTTTATATTCCGATGTAAGATTTATTTTATCCTACAAACTTTAGATCCCCCTCTAAAATATCCATTAAAGACATGCACTATAAGTAATCTACAAAATTTGTAACAAAGGATGATGATATATGAAAATAGATATGAATTGCAAATATGTAATTTATGGCAGAGTGCTTTTATTATTTTAATTGGCTTCAGTTGTGAAGAAGTGTCAAGAAAACTTAGGAAAAAAGTTCCCATCAGCAGAGCTATAAGTTAATAAAATCGAAAGGCCTAGTGCTAGCCCAGTCACTACCGTTTGAACAGCTATCAAGTTATAGCTAACGAATAAGAAATATTAAATGCTTCTAAATGACTGTGAACAAGTTATGGTTTAGTATGAAAGGCAAAATGAATACAGAAGTAAAAAATAAATTCCTAATGTTAAACTATTTGGACATGTTCAAGCCTATTTGATAATGCATCACAAGGAACAAACTGGAAAGAAATAGTTATTAGAGACTAATAAAAAATATATTATTATATAATATTTATACAGCGCCAACATATTACACAGCGCTTTGCAAAGTCCAAAGTCAAGTGCCAGTTTAGTTTAGTTAAAATTTTATTGACTGATATGGGCTGGTGAACTATTTTTCTTGTGTTGCTGGTTTTGAACTCATGAGAAACCAGATATGTACATATGTCCAACCAGTAGTTTCCTAGATGATAACTGTCTGAACAGTATATTGTATTTTCAGTTTTTACATATTTTGATCTAATATTGCAATGTTTTCCTTTATTAAATGTAAATGAGATTCTCACATTTCGCTATTGTTGTTATTAGTATCGTGTTAAATAGAGAAATGTAGATTAGCCAATAGAGTGAGAAAACATTCACTTTGCATTTACTCTACTTCCTTCTTAACATATGATATATATTAAGGTATCTGCGCATTTTAGTGAGTCAGCAATGTGAAACAGGAGTGAATTATTTCATCTTTTGTTCATTATACATCACTGACCTTATGTGTTGTCAACTGTGTCTTGATCTTATCTGGGTCATTTGCAATCTCAAGTTCTGAATCTAAGGAATTTTCTGATTCTTCCAGCCATTCCATAAGCTTGTTAAAGGCTTCGTAGAACTGTAAGAAATCATAAAAGTGATAGTAAACTTTTTCTAACAGAACACCTAAAAAGCAGTAAAACAAACTCAGATGACTGTATAGTACCTGTTTTGCTCTTTTTCGGGCATCATCTAATGCTCGTCCTCTTTCTAGTGAGCGCTGAACAACATTTTCCCATCTGCTCTGTACACTGATCAGTAAATTCTTGATTAATACTACATCCTCTTTTTGGCTGAAATATTTCAAATGGGTTCCAGTTTTATCCAGCTCCATGATTTGATCTCTGTGTGAATTGACTTCAGTAACAAACACCTACAGCCAAATACAAAGGCATTTAAAGACGCCTATGCAGGAATATACAAGAAGCAGTTAACATCAAGAGCTGCTATAAATTTGTAGTTTTCCTCAGCTAGGAGCCCACTTGAGGTGGGTATTAAACAGCTGTGCAGAAGTACAAAACAAAATGCACATATATTTATTAAACTAACACAGTTTCTTTGAATCCTTAAATTATTAAACACAAAGTTATATAACTTATTTTACAACTCATCTTAACTAAACCAAGCAGTGTTAGATTTACTTTAAATAGGAGGAATCAGAACTTTGGTTTTCATACCTTATGTTCATCAATCTGAAATAATACTGTATCCAAAATAAGACTTGGAGGAGAAGACATATTCAGTGTCTGTTCTGCTTGAGTTAGCCAGTTAATAAAGTCTTGAAGAGAATTGTGAAATCCTGTAGACACATTCAGTGCTTCCTCAAGTTTTGTCTAAAAGGAAACACAAAAGTTACAAATGACACCAGATTTATTCAGCTTGTGTGTCTATTCACGTGATTAAGTTTGGCAGTAGAGAAGTAGCCTTGTTTACTAAATATAAATAGGTATAATAAAGTAAAAAAGTATAATTATGTATTTATACTGATGTTCTACAATAAAAATGTTGTTTTTCATATAAATAAATATATTTTTTGTAAAAATTTTAAAAAGCTGTATTCTTTTCTACATCATAAAAAAACAAGTACTGGCAGTGGGCCTCTCTCACTCTTTCCTTTATGGGGAGAGTATCTTTGATTAAAATGGTCACATTCCCGAGACTTCTGTTCCTTTTGCAAGCTTTTATATTAATATTTTTTTTTACCAAAATTTTAGCCTGAACATGACAAACGCCACATAAACTATTTGTTTAGAACCTTTATTTGGAGTGGTAAGCATGCTGTCACTAGTAGTAGGATCTTGCAACAAACAAATGAAAAATGGAGGACTTAATTTACCAGATGTGGCCCTATATAATCAAACAGCGCTTTTGCCCATATTAAAAGATTAGATACAGTACATGGTACCTCTTTCTATACAAATTTGCAGGTAGACCTTTCATTACATTCTCCTTGGAAACCTCTGGTCATTCTCCACACCCACAGGGAACTACTTCCAGTGAGGAATCCCTCAATGCACACTCTTCTACTATTTCCACTCTAAGGGGTAATGTGGAGTTTGCCCCTGGGTTATCTTCCCCTGTACTTGATGACTGGGCTGAGAGGGGTCTGACTTCAGTGAGAATGCTGATCAATCCTACTACCAATAAGGCCTATTCTTTCCCACAATTGTGGAAGAGATTCCCTCATATGGCCAACAGTATTTTTCTATTTATCCAGGCACGGGTTTATGCTACAAAAATGCCCAGGACTTTATCTCCACATGACTGCTGCAATACCCTAGATAAAATGCTACTCTCTCCTCCCACATCCTCCAAAGCTATTTCTAAATTTTATGATTTTTTTTAAGAACGGATTTGGATTATTCTACAACTAAAACAGGAATGGCGAGGTGGCATCAATATTTTTCCAATCTACTAATTGCTAAAATCTTACAATTGTATAGAATATCCCGGAAAGCGATACCTGCAACCCACTATTGTGAGATGTTTTTTCGTCTCTTTCAAAAGAATTACATTTCCCCTCAGCCCTCATCGAGCCCATATGGGAATGCCCATATATTAAACAATTCTGCAGTTATGTGGTGAACTATATATGTACTAAACTATTACCTTTTGTACCATTTACCCCTATTTACCCCTTATTTAGGATGGAATGGGTGGAAACTGCCATACATAAAGAATCCAAAATGCAATCTTTCTTTTAAACATGGGAGAGTTTTATTGCTACACTTAATACTCCCACAAAAATAAAATTGTACAATTGTTTTCGACACACCACATGGTACCTAGGAAGGAAGCTGGAACATGATTCTGCTATAGAGGTTGAATCACTGCTGATGTAAGCACTTATGTTTACTGATATTACTGTTTGGGTTGCACGTTTTATTATATATTCTGTAATATTGATGACTATTGAGATTTTATTTTGTATGTAATACTGTTTACCGATATGTGCCTATTTCTGTGTTATGTTACTTGCACTGTTGTTTATGCCTTGAAACTCTCTTTTGTAATATCTTGTTTATGATTCCGTGTGTATTACTGTTTATCAATGTTAAACCCTAATAAAAATATTTGGGAACAAAAAAAACAAAACAAATACTGCACTGGTGTTTACTAGTTAAGCCTTCAATACTTACTTTTTGCTCAGTGAGTTTGGTTTCCACTGATTCCCATTTCTCTTTTAGGTTGTTTATGTGATCCATGTTTGCTTCAGGATCATCAGCACTTTTTTGCAACAGCTGCTGGCTTTTCAGCATGATACTTTTGTAGACCTCCTCCTTGGCGTCAAATGCAGCACATAGGTCCTAAAGATGTGAAAATAACATACACCTAAATAATATGCAAACAGCTATGTTTGAAATTAAAAAATTTAAAATATTACAGCAACCACATCCAAGGACTGGTAAGTTACAATGTATTACAATCTATTTTTTTTTGTTGTTTACCATGTTGTATAAATGTAATAATAGCTATAGGTGTTAACTTTATGTCAACATTGGAAGGTTCATGGGAAAGGGTATACTTGGATTATCAGTGTTTACTATTGGGGAATACCAATGGCCTCAATCATAGGAATCCCATGAAATATCTGAATATTTTGTCATATTGACACTTTCCTTAAATCCCATTTGTTAAAGACATTTCTTTTCCGTATTCCTCCCCAGAACTTAAATTGTAACTGTTCTGAAAATGCAATAAAAGTTAGAAAATACAACTAGACCAATTTAGAACTTTATTACAAGAACAGACCTTGACCACTGACGTTCTTGCCTACAAGGCAGACAGGACGACTAGGCAAAGCTGGAGCCATGTCTGCAGATTCTTACCAGATGAGTGTTGAGTTGCTCTCTTGCTGTTTCTGGTAATCCTCCAACAGGTTTTGAAGCCAGTAAATGACGTTCAGTCTCTGTTAGCCATTGATGCATTTCTTCAATCTCGCTGTGGAAACCCTGAGCCTGTTTTTCAGAGCACAGATAGCTAAATGTTAAACAAATGTCAGCATTGTAACAATGAACAGTGCATAACTGCTTAATCAGTAGGTGCAGGCAGCAGCCTTTTGAAATAGTATAGTATATGATTTCCTTTTTGTTTTCTGGATTTTGTTGAGAGTAAGAACAAACACACATAACTAAGCAATGTATAAATATAATAAAACATATCATGACAGAGCACTTCCTAGAAATTCTTTATTAATAGCTTTGTTTTCATACAGGTACAGTACATCTAGTACAATGTAGTTGGGGTGCGGGCAAGAAACTGGAGTAGCCGGATAAGCTGTGAATAAACTCCACTGATTCTATAAGCTTATCCTGTCCTCAACACTAACCTGCCACTTTTTCTGCCCCATTGTGACTGGTGTCAGCCAGTGGCGCCGATTCTACGGTACAGTTGCTCATTGTGAGAAGTCCTCGCTGGTTCCCAGGAAAAAGCCTTCCCCACTCACCCTGATGGTCTGGAAGACCTTAATTAATTTATCATTATAACTATATGTAGGGGACATATAATAATGGCTACAGTTCGTCAATTTGATAGAGTTTAACGGGATTGGATAAAGTCTATGAATCCTTTTAAGTTCTGTTTAATTTGTAATTAGCCTTGTTGCATCTTAAACTTCTTAATTTGTCCTCTTTACCCCAGATGGAAATTTGAATAATGTGTGGATATTTGATACTTTTGGTGAAATTTCTTAATGGTATTATGCTGGATTTTTTTTTAAACTGATTTAAAATATTAAGGGGTCTACATATGAATCAACAAATCTTACATTACCTGAAAGATTCTCTGGTAGAGATTCAATCACTGCCACTCTTCACCAGCGAAAGTTTGTTAGGGTGATCGAACGTTGAATTCGAGCAGCATTAAAGTCAATGAGGGGAAAATTCAGGAAAATCTGCGAGCCCTGTGTTCCTGGATAGAGAAACTCTATCCAGGAATAGGGATGAGCGAGAATGCCTCTGCCATTCTTGAGAAATTTTCTTCGAACTTCTGATGGTTCTGCGAAATTTCAGCATACCGATTTTGCAAAACAATCAGAAGATCGGGGAAATTATAACAGGAGGATTCACAGGATTTCCTGGGAATCCTCCAGTTAGCGATCCCCGGGGCACCAGAGGTTAATTAACCTCTAGTGCCGAGGATCGCACACTGTTCTCAATAAATGTGGCCGCGGCTGCATTCATTGAGAAGATCTCTGGCACTAGAGGTTAATTAACCTCTAGTGCCACAGATCGCACACTGTATCCTATCCTATATCCTGTTTTTTCTTTTTTTATGCTGCAGAAAATAAGCACATCAGTTGTCATATACTATATTCAGCAAAGTATTCACGATAAACATTGTTCCTACTAATATAAAATGCATACTTTTCCATCTGAATATAATTCATAAAAAACATGGTTTGATAACTACATTATTGATGAATAATATTCTAAACATTCGCTTACCTGAAGAAGTGCATTGTCAAGCTGTTTTCTCCTCTGTGCTGTTTTATCCAGAACATTTTGCCAACGCTGGCTCAAAGCCTCCAACCTGCTGTGCAAACTACGGGCCTCTTCTCCAGCACTGGACTCTATTAGGTCATTTCCTGCCTTCTGGACAGTTCCTACACTAGATTGGTGTGCCAGCACATCATTTTGTAGAACCTATATCAAATTGGATGTTTTGGAGCATACATTTATTTTTTTGAACAGAAAAACTATACAGTAAAAAATAATATTTTTGTGTTTTTATTTTAAATCACTAAAAATTTTAGTTTTAAAATGACAGTAGGAGGAAATGAGCTATATACGGATGTTAACTGAAGGAGAGAAGGAGAAGCAAAGTGAACCACACATACTGTTAAACACTGTGGTTGATTTTATAGTGTTTAGGATGGTAACCTTGCAAAGTAAATTATCAATCTGCATGTATAGTTCATATAGCTTAGTGGAAATTGTGAAATCCACTTTGAACATCCAAACAAAATATTTAAAATAAATAATTAAATCAATAATACTTTAGAGTACGAACTGGTAGTATTTCTTTTTATTTGACACTCACAATGGAAAGTGGAAAGAACCCAGTCTGATAAATGCGTGTTTGGGTATTTACAGTCTCTCTTACTCTTTTAATAAATGGTCTGTTCTAGGTAGTCTAATATGTTTTCTTTTCAAATGGAATGGTTTTACCACATGTTAGGCTTAAGACAACATAACGTCCAAGGTGATTACACATTTCTTCATTTTAAGACTACTCACGTGATGTTTGGCAAGTTCAATCTCAATAGTCTTTGGATCTCCACCAATGGGTTTCTGTTCATTGAGAAGTCCTTCTGTATGAGTCATCCATGTAAGCAATTCATCTAGAGCATGCTGGAATGGACCTAGAGCTAGGAGGGCAGCTTCCAGTTTATGCTGATGGAAAGAGAAAAAAATAAAAAATACACAATGTTCAAAACACATATTATGTGTTATAAATATATATACCGGTATCATAAATTGTTTAGTAAGACCTTCATATTATATAGACCTAGTAAATCAAAAGGGGAAAAGTTGTACAACATTCTGTATTGTACTGTATGTATAAATTTTGTTTTAGGGTGTGTGGAATGGTACTGAAAATCCAGAAAAAAAAGTTATTTTTTATTTTTACCATTCACATTTTCAGAAACAACATTTGTTAAGATCATTTATACTCTATAAATAATTAGTCATTAAACATCATTTTTATTTTACCTGTCTGTTGATAATTCTATCCTCTAGGGTTTGCCATAAATTTTTCAGTTCTTTGAAGGAGTCTTTAACAGCTTGCTTATCATTTTCATCTGTCACTCTCTTCTGTAATAACTCTTTCTGGTGATTCAGCCTTTCCAGTTCTATTTGTTGTTGATACGCCTCTGTCTTAAATTGCTGCAGTGGGAAAAAAAAGACATTGCATAGAACTGAAACAATCAAAATTAGATTCAAGGGATACATTCTGTACCATTCACAAGTGTACCTTTCAAGGAATTGTAATTTTTTTACATAAATAATGTATTTTGAAGTTTATACCATACCTTAAGTTCAGTAATCTGTTGCTTCACTGTGTCTAGGTCTGTTCCAATAGGTGACATTGCAGACATTCTTCCTGTAGCAATATCCACCCAGTCAAAAAGTGCCTAAAAGAAAAATTAAACACATCTTTAAAAAAAGTGCTACTAGCCTGCTCTGTGGATCACACTGAAATGCTTTATCTTGATAAGATAAGGTATTTTCTTGGTAAATGTAAAAGATTATTACATAAATGGCGCATGTTATCAGTTATTACCCTATTTTTACCAGTATTAAATAAATAGATGAATACACTCTACCTGCAGCCCATCCTGGTATTGTACAGCAGCCTGCATTGCGTCATCCAGTTTATCTACTCGTTCTTTCCAAGTTTTATTAAGTGCATCCCATGCAGAATTTAGCTAGTAATAAAAAAGACATGTCAATGATCAAGTATTCAAATTGATTTGCATTGTTATGTGAACACATTTGTTACAAATCTCCTTTTTTATCATAGATATACAGCACATTTGCTGCAGTTCAATGTACTCTACTTTGAATTAATTTGGTGGTAAGTCTCAGCAAGGGCTACTAAATTCATAATAAATAAAACAACAGCTTGTTTATCTTTTTTATGACTTCTGGCAGTCAGATAGGGTAATTTAGTCATTGATTTCTCTAGTTCCCAGTTCCTATTGCTCATCCATCACACACATGCACCACACCTGTGGTGCACATTAAATAGGGATTTTAAGCTTAACTTGCTGATTTACATTCTCTCCTTACTTTTGCCACAAATCTGTGGTATACATAAAACACAACGGCAGTGTGTGAATAGCCAGACAATGTAGGCCGATCTAAACGTATTCCTCTGCATTTTATTATTATACCCCAGTTGCTCTGGTATCTCCACAGGGGTAATATCATACAGGTTGGTCATAAACATTAGACACTTAAATCTTTATCAATAAAACAGAGAATCTGACATTCCTTCAAACATTCCCTAGAGAAGAAGCAATTACTGCCATTGAAACACATGGAGCTGGGAGATTCCCATGAGGGAATGTTTGAGAGAATGTCTGATTCCTTGTTTTTTTTTTTTTTTTTTATAGAAGTCTTGGAAGTGATCAAACTGTTAACAAACTGTTAACGAACTCATGATTTTGCTATGCAACTGGCACTTCCTCAGTTGTAACAAGTCTCCAGTGGTTCCGATGGTTCATTTTGTAGATAGTAGCTGCTTCAAATTACAGGAAAGAATAGATACCTTTTGCATGATTTTTGCCAGCTGTTGCACCCAAAGATTTATGGTTTTACATTAAAATAAAATCAAAGAATTTAATAGGATACATAATTCATGAAGCAAGTGAAGAGGTAGTTTGGTATATTCTTTAGTCAACATAGGAGGTGCTTACTTTTAATGGTTCGTTTTATGATGTATAATTAGAGGGAGCAGCACTGTCTTGTTTGTCAAATTTGCACCTAATTGAATTAAATGCATTATTCTAAAATTATCCACATCTCTCCTAATTGCTACAGTGTTTACACATATAAACAGTGTTTACACAGTAAACTTACACAGTGTTTACACAGTAAACCATACTTTACCTCATCAATACTTTTATTGACAACAGGCTTGTCAGGTTCACCACATCCAGATATTAACTCTGCCCCAAGAGAAAATAAAAGATCCAACTCTTCTTGCAGGCCATCAATTTCTTCTTTTATAGACTACAAAAAAAAATCTCACTGTCATTTTCAACATTAGGCTTAAATTTGGAACACATAATCAACAGACAAAATTTACTACATATGTGCTTTCAGTTGTTAGTATTGACAGTCAGTGAGTGTTTTCTGGGGCTCAACATAAATTTAAGTTTCACGGTAAATCAAAATTAAAAAGTTTCCATTTCACAACCATTGATCTGGACTGGCTGAATAACGGGTTGCTCATCTAAAACTAATTTGAGAAGATTATTGGTTTATCACACATTAAAGTGCAATATCTTTAAACGATAACATGTAAGTATAATGTATTTTGGGAACAAATAGAAAAAACATCCACAGATCTTCAAGGCTCATAATAAACTATATCCTGTTATTTTGACACATAATTATGTCCCGGTAAATCTCACCTCTGCTGCCTCCTGTTGCTGTTTAACAACTGAAGGGTCAACTCCAGGTTCATCAAGCTCTCGGATAAAATCTTGGGTATCTTTAATGGTGGCTATTAGAGCAATGTGATCACACCAGAACTTTTCTGCCAACTCCAACACATCCAGCAACTGGGCCTCTCTTTCCTCTGTCAATGCCTGGATGTCCTCCCAGATAAAGACCATTTGGTCAAGCTTATCTTGGACAGCTGGGGAAGAAAGCACACTTTATAAACAGATATGTCTGCAATTAGATTCAGCTCTAATAAATTTTTACATGTCGGGCAATTAGGCCTTTATGACTCATAAATAAAGCATCGTGAGGCAAACCATAGCACCATCTTTTTTGCCAAAAATAGATTTCATAACAATATTTCATGGCAGAAATATTTACTCCATAACTGACTGCACATGATAAGAACAGCACTGAAGTCTGCCTTATGTACCATCCACTGGAAATGAAAAGAATAGTTGCTGTCCTGTTCAATGAATTACCTTTAGCTGAGATGTCCTTATCAGCACCTTCTGAACGAGCGATCATTTCCTCTCCACGCATTTTAAGTGTCTCATAGACAGGCTGTAGCTTTTCAAGCTCCACAGAAACATTTTTATTTTCGCTTATCTGTTCTCTGATTTTCTCACACTCTGCAGAGATTGAAGGTGGCTGTCTCAAGCGCTCAGCTATTCTTTGCAAGCTTTCAAGCATTGGATCAATCTTGTCATGAAACTGGACAGAAAAGAAAACAGAAAGAATTAATTTCATTAATTTTATTTTGAGCTATTAACCATTAGGTAATAAAAAACAATGAGGAGTATCAAATAGTACTATGTGGTTGCATATATGTATTTAATTTAATGAATGTTACAGATAGGTGAAGAGTCCTTTATGCTTAACATTCTTTATTGGTACTAAAACAGTCTTTTTTTGCCTTTCTTAGAATGAAAAGTTAGAATTTGTCTTTATTTTAATTATGTAATGAAGTTTACTTGTCATACACAAATATTTTTATTTGGGATAAAAACATTATTTTGGTTCTCCTATGTAAGTGCCAATGAAAATATAAACTAATGTGACATTGGCTAAAAGAAACAAATTCTATGTTGCTAATTATGATATTAGAGCTTTTTACCCATGAGTTGCAATGACTAGTTACTGTATAATATTATACAGTACTTTTTTGGCATGTTCCTTAGTGGTTAAAAAGTAATAAACACAGTGGACTCGATTACTCAAGATGGACTTTTGACCAAGCTTAGTGAATGAGTTGTAGCTTTGCTGACAACCATAGTAACTCAACCACAATAGCACTTTCCTAGCTTTTTTTAATGCATATAAAATGCATGTAAAAAGGAAATAATGCATGGATGTGACAGCAGAATCTTAGTTTACTTGGGCCAAGACATCCTTGGGTTTGGTGGCTAAAAAAAGTGGCTATTGAATGTATGTGTTTTGGCTGGACCTGTTTTGTCCAATATCAGCATAAAAGGAATGGCTTGTTTAAAAATCAATGTGTATATGTTATGTATACACGCATTTACATATGGAACACACTTTAATCTATGTGTATAAGGAAAACCTTTTAAGATGTACCTGTGATGATTGAGAATAGGCTTCATCCAAGGCAATAGCTCGTTTCCTTACAACCTCTTTAATTTCACTGTACAGAGAGTCAGCTGAAACATATTTCTCCTGGATAAAGAAACCTTCTTCAGGACTGAGTTCCAGCAGCTGGGGCCCAGTTTTGTTCATCTTATCTATATGAGGTTTGTGTTCTGCAATCAGCTCACGGAGTTGCTATGACAAAAGACAAACACATTACAAATGTTTTAGGATCATACTCCCCTACATGTCTGGTTTTAGCTTTTTAATGTATCCAGCTGGCAAAACACTCTAAACAAAGTTATAAAGAACAAGGGTAATTACTAAGGATATACATCACTGAATTTATTATGATGACGTTACTCAGATGGGCATGGAAAAGCTTTTTTTAAATATCTATGATGTGACAACATCAAGTGCCACTGACCCATTGAGTTTACAAGGATACAGTTGAACACTCCAGTATTGTAGCATGGTCCCACAGAATCCATAAATCAAAGCAGACTCTGATCACTGGAACCTAGAATCTATTCTCTGCACCACACATATTAACACCAAAGCTGTCAATGCACATCTACATTTGGGTATCCCAAATACCTTGCATAGCACAAACATTTTCCAGCTATATCTAGGGTCAAAAATATGGGAAATAAAACCAACCACTTTACATGTAGTTATTTGTAAACTATCACAAGTCGATTATTGAATAAACCAGCTCAAATTATTTTTACTGCAGTACATACGCATTTAGTTATTATATCATACATAAAAAATACACATGATGTAACTCCATTTTTATCATCATTCTTTTTTTAATGGTAATAATGGATGTAATGTGTATGTGTTAAGAGACAGTCTGTAGCTGAAATTGGAGACTTCTGTAGCATTCTGTTGAGCTACAACTTCACAACAATAGCCATTAGTTAATAGAGGTTAAAAATGCATGATTCTTCCGAAGCTATAGGTATCTTTTTTTTGTTGTTGTATGTAAAGACAAATTGCCAGCTCTACTATTACAACATTGTTTACACATTCTATACAAACTAATTTTAAATTATTAAAACACTCCAAGACTGGAGAAGATTGATTATCATAGGACAACCTGGATGATGAACCTTTCATAGTCTTGGAAAACTTTAATATATCAGGCCCATTGACTTCAAAGCAAACCACTTACTTTTGTATACATTGAAAAGTAAAAGTTCCATCAGGAGTTAAAATTAACACAAGTAGCTAATCCATGGATTGCAGTAATTCATGTTAAAATAAATATTTACATGGCATGATACATGTAATAAAAAAAAACAATAACATTGATCATTGTGAAACAACTCAACTTTGGCTGCGTCTACATGGACGTTTTTTTAAAAACGCATGTAAACATTCCTATTGCGTTTATATGCGTTTTTATGCACTTGTATTAGCGTTTTAAAGCTTGCCTTTAAAATGCTGGAAAACGCCAATGACGTGTTTTCCCACGTTTTTATTGCGCTTTTAACTGCATAAAGTGCTCAAAAACGCGGGAAACCGCCACATTAAAACCAATGTAAGCGTTTACCTGCGTTTTGGGGCGTTTTCCAACGTTAACCCAGCGGTTTCATTTTTTAAACGCTGCAAGCAAGGTTTAAGATAAATGTCATAAACGTGTCTGAAGGAAACGTCCTGGTGTAGATTACCCCTTTGTAATGCATGGGGATTTCAACAAGGGCTTTAAAAGCCTCAGGTTAAATGCCGGGGAAACAGTCCATGTAGACTAAGCCTTTGGTAACACAAACTCAACTGAATACTAGATCAGTTCCATAACAATTCAACTTAATTAAACAAGAGAAATTCTCTAAATTAAAGAAGATACAGATAGATTTTCTTTTACTCATTTATTAAAGACAGCTGTCGTGCCAAACACACCAAACAAACACTCTTTTTGAAATCTATATTGTGAGGGCACACAGCTTTTTCTTTTTACAAATGTTACTGCTTTTAGTGTTAACACCCGTGATTCATGTTTTCAGCGAGAATGTTATTTTGTTAGATGTGTGCTACATACACAAAATGGACAGGAACACAAAACATTGCTGGCATTTTACTGATGTTTATCTGTGAACAGTATATTGCTGCATTACCGGATAACACACAGTAAAAAGGCTGTCGGAAGCAATTAGGTCAGACAATGGAATATAGAGCCTACATAATCTAGTTATGTCGACATTTGTAACTGTTTATCAGATGATGACTGATGGCATTTTCCTACTAGTCCGGCACTAGAAATGTAAATGGTTTATAAAATTAAAATTTATATTAAATAACAAGCCCTGTAGTACTTATAACCACAAAGAAATATATATTTTTTATGGTGCAAACATTTGTGGCGTAATAAAAAATTCCCACATTCTTTGGCACAATGGCACAAAAGCTAGTTAAATTCTTATACACTAGCATTAAAATTCATTAAAAAAAGATAATATTGAGAGACTGGTATCACTACCCCCTAAAATCCCCAAAATTTTCTATGGGTGTGGCAGGGAAGATCAGCAATCATTTTTACATGGTTTATTAGCAGGAAAAAAACAGGAAATAATTGTGAATGTTCTGATCTCAATGGGCATAATTAAAGTGTAAGCTGCAGGCAATGTTGGTATATATTACCTGATATGATTAAAAATGTTAAGGAGCTGCAGCTAAAGTAGCAGTATCTGCAGGTAGGATAACCTATAGAAGAGAATATCTCACTTTTCTGGGGACAATACCATCAGGGATGAGCTCACATGGCATTGCTCTACGGAAAACCCAAGGGTACAAACTATAAGAGGACTTAGTAATATTTTATGATTCTTTGAGCCATTTATACTGTATGTGTCAACTAACCTTAGCAAAATTGACATAAAACTATATTGCCTGTCAGAATTTATACCTATATACTATATATTTAAATTTATTATATGATATAAGTAAGCATGTAGAGTTATTTCCTAATCTATCAAACCACCCCAGTTTATTTAGCACTGTAACTGTTCTTACCCGGATATCTTCTTGCTGTTGTTTCAATGTGTCATAATTTAAACCTGGTGGTGGCAATTCAGAGATGGATTTCTCTGTTTCCATCAGCCATGGCCATAGTTCTTCGTATGTCTCCCAGAACTGATTCACTAAAGATACAGCTCTCTCCAGCTGCAGGTTCCTCTCAGCATTCAAATGACAGATGTCCTCGTAACTCTTCTGCAGGCTTCTGACCTTGTTCTTTGTATATAGGTACACAGAAAAAAGTTAAATGTTAATTTTAAAAAATCTTATAATAATATATACAAGTATATAGATACACACACACATATTTACTTTTTAATTGAGTTACTGTATAAACTACAAGAAATGGTTACGCAGACATGCACTAATGTAGAAGATGCAGCAAAAGGATCAATGTTATAAAAACAAAGATATTATAAGTAGGTAAATATTGAGCTTAACGCATGAACATATCCCTTCTTGTACAAAGTGTGACCAATAGCTTTATCTGTAAAATATTTATATAAGAAGTATTATTATGTAAAATATTTAACTTTTTGTTTGTAAATCTTTACCACTACCAAAAGTTAAGTTTGGCTGTCTGTACCCCACAGATTCACAGTCTGTACCCCACAGACAGGGAGATTTCTCATCCCTTCCTGTCACAACATGAAATTAAAGGAAATCTCCCCAAAGTGAACAAAATTTGAATCACATAGAGTTGTCCTCAGAACATCCAACCCTGTTATATTCGTTTTTTATTTAGGTTTATACTTTTTTTAACAACATTTAATGTAAATGGTTTCTTAACATCAAGGACAGAAAACCTATCACAGCATTACTCTCAGTCTTTACAAATGATAAAACAACAGTGTTCATTTTTAAAGATGCTTAAAAGGACAATACTGAAGTAAACATTTAGCCTCACAATATAACACTAATTATATTAAGTAAAGAAAAGTTTGGATATTTTTTACAGGACCTAAGCTTGCTTCCTTGAGAATCATTACAGGCCACTTGTTTAGCCTATGGCTTGTCCCAATGTCTACAAAACATGCCATCACTGTGGAACGTAGCTTATTATCCACTTATCAGCTTTTCTCTCAGTAACTACTGAAATAACCAACTAAAATTGGCTATTCGTTTAAATATATAAAGAATGATGTAATGTAAGGTATAGCTATATTTTTTTTTTGTTTCAACCAAACAATTTGATTTCAACAAGAAAAAGGAAAAAATCATGACCAGAGCACGATTCATATCACATGTGCAGATCTACAATATTATTACATCACTAAGCTTAAATTACTATTATTATGCATATTGATTACTAGTGTCCATGTAAATTACGATGTTATGATTTAACATCATTTTTCTCTGCACCAAATTGCAATAGTAAAAACACCTCAAATTAGAACTTTATTAGATATCAGGGCTAGATGGAATGCAATGGGAGAAATCAGGATGTCTACATCAATATTTTCTGGCAAGAGCCTGATATAAAGTATCCAAGACAATGCAGTCATTTATCGTATAAAGGTATTTCAACTTTGTGCAAAACGCCAAAACAAAATGTCACTACTGAATGGAATGCATGAAGATGAAATATTCTGATCCTGACTGCCTTTTCATATTCTCTACATACGCTAATTAAAGCAGATTCCTGGTTAGTTCTCACAAAATAACAAGAAAACCCTCGGCG
Organism: Pyxicephalus adspersus; assembly: GCF_032062135.1. NCBI lineage: Eukaryota > Metazoa > Chordata > Amphibia > Anura > Pyxicephalidae > Pyxicephalus > Pyxicephalus adspersus. The sequence goes on from NC_092861.1 coordinate 64,507,515, forward strand.
AAGGTCAAAAACTTTTACACTAGATGCTTATTAAGCACCCAACACTTTCCAATATGCGAGAATGACTTTGCAGTTCCACCAGGGAAGAAATGTAAATTAGTGGATAGATAGATAGATAGATAGATAGATAGATAGATAGATAGATAGATAGATAGATAGATAGAAAAAAAAACTGTTTTTCTTAGTTACAAATACATAGGAAATGTATTTAGCTATATTTGGACTAATCTTTTTACAATGTAAAAATCACTGTATATAGCCTGAGAGAATAAATTCATAATTATTATAACACGAATATAAAACTTTAGAGAAAGATTTTAAAGGGGTTTTTAGGCATTACCCTAATTTTTTTTTGTTTTGTTTTTAATATCAAAACTATGGTATTATTTTCAATCCATTTTCTGGTTTGTGAGGGTATCCAGGCACTCCATTCCTACAACTTCATAACTATGTATCTGCATTAGTGAGAAACTGCTGCTTCTGTCTGCTAGTCTCCAAAAAGATTTGGAGGCACATATGTTGATCCCGTATGAAGAAGTAAAACCCTACCTATGACAAAATGGTTGGTTTCACATTACAGCATATGTTTATGGGGAAACGTCACCTGCAGCGGGACCATAGACAAAACTGGTGAGCAGTCCTTTCCCCCCATCTGGCCTTTCAGGGCACAACTTAAAGAGCTGACTTCCTTTATCATATAGGTATTTGCCCTTTTATGCATAAAACCAGGTATACAGGAGAAGACTGCAAACTGGAACCAGCTATTCAAATGTTTAATAACTACACCTAAAGCTTTGTGAAAAGACATACTGAATGATTTTGCTGTGACCATGCCAATAGGTTAAGAGTTCTCAAATAGCTCCAGCATTGTTTTCTAGTGAAGTTAGTGGCCTAACATGACCTAGGTTTGGCCACTTTACACAAATTACTCATAATAGCTCTAAATATGTAAAGAACTTTTCTTTTCCTGTCAGTTAGAAACAGGAAGCTATTTGTTTACTATGGAATATATACACAGTACAATAAAAGTGGTGTTTTGTGAATTCTGGCAAAACATGACAAGTTCCGCTTTTTCAGTAACAATCATAGTACACACAATCACGCTCATCATGTACATCAATTGTTTGCTGCAGTGGAATTACAGCAGTAAAAGGCAAGCAATCACTCATATATACATTCAGTATGTATCAAGAAAGGAACATAATGTATTTCCATATCTGATCAGATCCCATAAAACATGTTGCTATTTAGTTCCGGTGCAATAAACATACCGCCATGGTTTGTTTTTCCTCGTCACTGAATGAACTCAATATTTCATCTCCTGAAGTGACCAGTTCATCTATTGTATCCTTGTGTCTTAAGATTTCCATTGTAAAACCCTGCTGACAAAAAATACTTATCATTTCTGGTTCACTCTATAAAACCATTCCTTAGTCATTTGCAGATAGCAGTATTAAATCCAAAACATATTTCATTACCTTTTGAACTTGTAGCTGAGCCACAGTCTGGTCTTGCTCAAGCCGAATGTGACCGAGGGCCATCATTTTATTTTTAGTTTCCTCAATCCATGTTTGCTCTGCACCAACAGCTTGCTCAAACTGGAACAATATAAATGAGATTATATGACATAATTCTGCAAGACAGCTATAAAACTACAACTGACTTTATTAAAAAAGGAAAGTTGTCATCATGCCAGATGGAGAAATGTTCAAAATATGTTTGATGTCTAAATATCATGTGCAAGAATAAACATGAAAATCGCTTTCATGTATCTACTTCTGACACAAGCTTTATGCATTGTTTCAAGAGAGAATAAACAAAATATAAATCATAAAATTAACAAAACATCTCAAAAAGAAGTAAATATTAGGTTTTATAATATATTCTGCATTTTGCATTATAATTGCAACAAAGGCATAGAGAATTGGGCATCACAAATGATGTAAAGTTGCTGTGTAAATGTCTTTAGGGCCCTTTTAAAAATTTTAACCAAAAATTTACATGTTTTATATTGGACTTTTTTTAAAGTGTGATTTGTACATTTCCATGTGAAGTCAATGTGAAAATTTGGAAAATTTAAACTAAAAGATGGGTGAATACTGGGCGAAAACAAACTCCTTTTTTATAAAATTGAAAGGAAACAGTTACTACTTATACATGTTTAAATCTATGACTTCACAAGCTGATCATGTCCATTTGGTACAGTGCACAAAAAAGCATTAGTGTATTAGTGTAAGATATTTGAAAGTATGTCTTTTTCATATATTTCTGCATAGAATATCTGTATACCCTTGTTTTGTATAATGAAGAAATATGACCTCCCATTGAATGAAAGGTCCTGATTTATTAAAGCTATCCAAGGCTGAAGGATACATTTTCATCAGTGAAGCTGGGTGATCTAGTAAACCTGGAATGGACCTGGTCCAGGATTGAAAACTTTTGCTAACAAATCCATTCCAGGTTTGCTGGATCACCAAGCCTTGGAGAGCTTTAAAAAATCAGGCCCAATGTCTGTTGCCAATTCTGACAGATATCTGTTAAGCCTATCAGCACACTCAATGCATTATTTTGTAATGGTGTGGAAAGGATACTGAACTGCTCTGTGTCTACTTGAAGTTCAATGGGATGCAAAATGTTGCAGGAGGTGAATCTATCAGCATTGACATGGATTAGTCACAATCCTGAGGCTTGTCAATGTGTTCCCTGAGTTACTGACATGCAAGGTGTCATGCCAAGATCAAAATAGTTTGTAAAAAAGGTTGTAAAAGGCTAAGTGTCTGGCAGTAAATGTAAAATGATTGTTATATTCTTTAACCTATTATTTAAACTTCATCATTGGACTGGAAGGAAAATATTCACAACTGACTGTTTATGTTAAGGCAAAGACCTTGTTGTTCAAAAAGGACTTTAGCGCAAGACAACAGTTTGACATGAATCAAGTAAGACCAAGCCTTCTGGAATATTATGCCAAAGACTGATGAATTAAAGATGAAGTTCTTGGAAACGGTAACACTAGACTTACTGTATTTTGCACGATATATGAGAGAAAACCCCAATACTAATGGTGCATCAACAGCAATAAAAATGTTATGGCTTGGGTTTGTTTTTCTGCTTCAGGGCCTGGCCAGTTTGCAATCAGCATATAAACTATGAATTCTGCATTGTATCTAAGTTTGCTTATGAGTCCATCTGTACAAAAGTTACATTTGAAGAGGAAATGGGCCTTTTAACATTAATGATTCAAATCACACTAGTACATCCTTCCATCCTAGTCAAAGCCTAATTGAAAACCTATTAAGTGATGTAGTGAATTTGAACTGGGTAATTCAAAGAAGAAAACCCACAAGCATAGTGTAAATGAAGGAATTTTAAAAGGAGGAGTGGTCAAAAATTGAAATAAAATGACAGACACCGGTATGTGATGTCGAGGCATGAGATAGTCTAAAAAATGCTCCGACTCAGTATGGCCTTCTTAAATGTATTAGGTATTTATAAATATCCAGTTAATAATTATGTGTGTAAACATAAAAACACATGCTCTTTTTAGAACCGGTACAAATTTCTGCTGGTTATTATATGTATGTATGTATTGTAATGTATTTATCCTAGGATTAAGCATTTGTAAATATCAACTTGACTTAAGGCAACAAAAACTTGGAATAAAATGACATGCACTATGGCTGCCAAGGAACTTGAATCATTGATGGCTGTTTAGTATTGTCTTTTGTTGTTGTGATGCAAACAGATAACAATTGTACGACAGACTAAACATGAGATTAAAACATTAGTAACCAGTAAGATTGCAGTCAAGGTATAGTAAAACAAAAACTTTTTTTTTGCTTATATTAGGTCGACTGTGGTTTTCCTATTCCTGTCTACTATGCATAAAGAGAAAGGAAACACTTAAACATCAGTGATTAATATGCAATGCCACAGATGTGTGAAAAAAAACTGAAAAGGGTATTATCAGATATAATATGTTAGAATAACAAAACATATCTCAGCCTTGATTTCCCGGATTTTGGATGCTATTCTCCAGGACCACTGAGAGTCCCCTTACAGGAAAAAGCTCTCTCACTGGACATAAAGCTGAACTGAGCAACAAAACTATGATACTAAAGTGAAACTGGTTTCAAAGATGGTTTGGTACTTAAAATATGTCCCAATGACAGCTACAACTCTGGTAGACTCTGTTGCTCATGCGCATTGGACTGCACATTTGAATGTAATGGTTACAAATTGTTTATTAAAACTTTGGATAATTACAATTTCAATAGCTAAGATGGGTTAAATTAACATTTATTAAAAAAAAGAAGTAATTATATATGAAAAATATTCAGAATTTGTCTGAAACAAACAGCAACTCACCACTATTTAGTGTCACAGTGTATTTCAGCTATTCAGGTTATTTTCAGCTATTTGAGGTTCTCTACGGTTCCATTGGATCCAATGTAAAGTTGAACTTTTTTAGATTTCTAGCTTTGAAAAATACCACCAAGATAGGGAAATCTCCAGAGTATTTGATATATTATACATAAAATAATGGAAATATTTGTAAAACAGCACAATTGTCAGCTAATGTATTGTACCATAAACATCAGAATGAATGACAAAATCTGGTGTTGGGGATCTACATAAAAGCCTCTTTTATAGTGACATTTCTGACTGCTGAACAAATGCAATCCTAAAGACCAGTTGCAGAAAAGATAAAAGTTCCTCTGTGATATTGTGCTTGTCAGACAGTGATGATAGTTTTTGTGGGTAATTTACATTTTTGTCCTCAATGGATCATTCTTTGGAGTTTTATTTCCAGTCTGAAGAGTAATACGGAACACACTGATTTATTTCTTTACAAATCTTTTAAAGTTTTTTGGTCTCACAAACATCAAAGATGATGTGACAGTTTGATAAATGTGTTCTTACAATTGTTGGTATTCTTTAATCACGTAGCTTGTTTAACAATATATAATGAAAGATTGACAAAGTTTAGATGTGTGAAAGTCACAGTGAATGATATGTATAGTCATGCAGCTATACTTGTGTATTTATCATTGTGATTGGCATATTGTTAATTTGCTATTAGTGATTTAAAAAAAAAGGAATTACAGACAGGAAGAAGCTGCATTACATAATATTTTTATTGCATTACATTTATAATTTAATGTGTTGAATATGAACACACAAAGCAGTGAATCTGACATTTACTCAAACATTCCCAGGTGAAGAATCTTTAAGTGCTTCAATGGCAGTAATTGACTCCACACCAGGGAATGTTTCAGTGAATGTCAGATTCAATGTTTATTAAATAGATCCCAAATTAATTTTGTTAAAATATATCTAAACTGAAAAAAAAAATTAAAAAAAAAAAAAAAATATATATATATATATATATATTATTGCAGCTTATCAGTCCTTATTATAGGTGGCTTAATTGGTTTTCTTTTTTTTTTTCTACTTTCATCCAATCATCTGGTAAATACCCCTTTTCTATCCCTGGATTGCTACATTTACTAATCCACTGGATATACGGATGAATTCCTGGCAAGATCAACACAAATTTTGTTTTTGTACCAGCTGAAAATGTTCTTAGCCTGAAAAAAAGAAAACTAAGAGACACCACATCTAAGAACAGGTATGATGGAATATCTTATATATATGGTCTCGTGTTTTGTAATTCTTTATAAGAAAATCAATACCCTTATATGACTAAATAAGGCTGGCAACACGCTGAAATGGTTTAGGAGAGAATTAGGAAGATATTTAATGAATATTCTATATGAATAAAAGATTCTATATGTACATATTTTACAAGGGTTTGCAATATTTTACAAGATGCATGGTTTTTTGGCGTGGCAGGTCATCTTTCCTGATCGTTTGTGCTTTGGTCAGAATCAGATCAATTGGGCTGTAATTGCCCTGTGTAGTAAACAATTGATTGTGTTTAAACTATTTCTCAAAAACAACTGTCAAACAGCAAATTGTTTTTTCAGGAAACTAGAATAGCATTTTGACAAATACTGTTAACTTTATGTGTTCGCTTTGTGCCAAGGATGGTACACTTTTGGTTGCATTCAGTAGTAATTCTACCTACTTTTATTAAGATGGATTTAAACTAAATCCAACAATACATTTGTGCCAAGCCATTTCATGTTCTTGAAATATTTTGATTGCAAATGAAATAAATAAAATCATTGGCTAATCATGTAACCCAGTTAGTGTTTTTGTGTTTACTAAGCTTTCTAGTAGTTGAAGCAATTAGGGTTGAAATATATTAATCAAATAAGAAGTAGGAGTATGCTAGCATTTCAAACACTCAAATAAAAACATTACAAAAGAAAAAAAAATTATGTAAAGCAAACCAAGCAATCAACATTTCCTGTCATAAGGACTCTTTAAGACTGCAAGCTTGATTATTTAAAGTAAACGGTGGTGTAGCACCACATTAATCCTATTATTAATAATAATAGGATGCTAAAGCTAACCATCTGCAGCTTTAAATGAACGAAATCATGGGAGATTAGGAAACTGGAGACTGCGTTAGATAGTAGCATAGAATCACTTCTTTAATTACTTCTTTATCATGGTGAGCACAGTTTATGTTATCTTATGATGGTGTGTGAACAATGACACCAGATGGCTTTCATAATATACAGATTAGTTGTGCTTCTGTTACTAAATATCTCACACAACTTGAAATGCTTTGGTTAGATGCAGATCAAATTGATGGCATTATTTTTTTAAACATTTGTCCTAGTCCCAAGACTGTCATTTTGTTTTCACAAACAAAAAAAATAAAATCAATAGGTCTTTTTGTACCTGCTGAGATCTTAATCTGGCAGCATCTATCGCTTCAACCATTTGTGTGAGGGTGTCGCTTACTAATCTGTAGCGCTCATTGTCTTCTGTCACTGTCCTGTCAAGGCCTCCTCTGACTCTCCAAGGCACTAGTTCTAACAAAGCACTGCTAACTTCATTTAAGGAGTCCAGCACTGCCTTGTTTGTTTTGGCTTCTGCCTGAAGTTCCTGAAAAAAAATGACATTAAGAAGTTAAGCCACACCTGGTAAACAAAACCTTAAACTGTATATAAAACAAAATACACCTATTAAACAATTACTTTATTTCAATCTCCTATATATATCAATGAAAGTATTTTCTATATCTGATAAATGCAAAAAATACCCATTGATTTGGCAAGATGATAACTGCTTGTAATTGCAGTCTGCTCTGACTCAATTACATTGTTCTCAGGAATCTAAAAGTACTATAAAATCACATCCCCTATGGTATGTAGAAAATGAGAGGGACAGTATTACACAATCCATTTATTTTGTGTCTGTTGTCCTAATCGGGTATGGCAAATGAGTTGTCTTACTAGGGCAGGAAATGGGTCACTGACAGAATTACCGGGTACAAAAAATAATGCATGCACCTTAATAAAGGATTGGTAAACTGAAATAGACTACATTTTGTTTCCAGATTAGATATCTTTTACACCTGTAGATTATGTATTTCAAATATGTTTCTTTTTTAGTAGATATTTATATAACTATATGAAAGATCATACTACAGTGCTCCAATGTGCATACTGTTGTGGTAACTTGTGTCCTTTCAAGGCATAGGTGTATATCCAGCTTTTGAGGGATATTTATAAAACAGTGGCATGCATGTGTGAGATTAACCAAATATTCCCCTGCAAACAATGTTTGGTAAAAGGCATATTCACATCTCAAAATGTTTTAAAAGTCTATTCTACCCAAAACAAGAGAGCTGGGAGTTATCATGCAAACAAATAACTCATATCAATTAATGTAATTCCAGTTGCCTGGTTTAGTGCAGGTGGTGGTTGCAGTAACCTATAGAAACATACCAGAAATTAGCTTTCTTTATCTTAATGGGACAAAATGTTAGGAAAGCTACCTATTGTTGTGACACATGATTTGCCTTTGTACTGCCTTAATGTACCTTCTTTCTTTGTTGAATGGTGTTCAGTTCTTCTGGTTTATGGCTCTGCAAATCATACTCCTTCAGTTCTATTTCCACCTTGTCCAACCATTGGCTCAGTTTCTCGTGTGTTGAATGGAACTGTGTTGCAAGGTTTAATGCCTGTTCTAAGACTTTGGAAACTTTGGAACTCAAGTTTGAAATTTCTGAATATCTTGATTTAATTCCATCCAGCTTTTCCTGAATAATGACAACTTCCTCACCTGATCAAAATTAAGAACAAACAAGTATTAGGCACAGGTACTCTTAATTGTTTTTTTTTTTGTTTTCACATAAATTTAACTAATTAACTAATTTAATTCTCTGATTACTAAGATGAATCTCTCACGTGGCAACAGTAAGGGTCTGTATTGACTGGCTTTTGTTTGCTTTAAATTTTATGTAAATGCTTGAAGCAGATCAAATGCAGGCCAGAAATAGGTCCACTGCAAGTCTGTATTGAATTCTGAATGATCTTGGAGGCATCTAAAAACTAACAGCTGCCATCAGCAAATAGTCAAAATTTGTAGGCCTTGTTAGCCAAATTCTAATTTCTAATATTTGACTTGTAAATTCCAATAAATATAGATTAACATCCCACTTACCAGTTGTCTGTTTAAGCAGCTCCAATCCATTTTGTATAGCCTGGTCCACATTTTGCTTCCTGAGCACAATATCTTCCTGTAGGAGCTGTCAGAAAGCATTTAAAATGTGATGTAGAGACAGAGGCCAGAAAATATATATCTTTTATTAGTAAAGTGGAGAAAGTTAAAGACCACTATAAAGTTCTCATTGCTGTCTATTTTTCTGTAGAGAGATTCTACCTTATTTCCTGTGTAGAAATTGAGACATGGGCAATAATAATAAACAAAAAGCTTCACCACTTTCCCACTATATCCAAAACTACAAAGAAATATGGCAGAAGTTATCTTTGATTAAATAACCTGTTATAAAGAAATATGCCTCACATGAGTTGTTACCATTTTCTATGACATTTTAACATAATACTATTTAAAAGGTTAGTATCTGTCTTATTTCCTAAATGTCTGACCAAACCATCATGTGAAAATATTGTAACCAGGTAATTTGATAATATTGTTACCATGCCAATAAGATATCAGTTTTATCAATATAATGTTTAGCCTTAACAATCAGAGGCAGAAGAATCATCTACAATTATTGGATAACTGAGACTGGTTTGACTCAACAAATCACATTACCTGGAGAGGAAGTAATTCATGTTAAGTAACCAGTAGGAGCAAGTGTTCACAGAACTATATCCGTATCTCTGATCTCTGATAGAGCAAAATGGGTTAGAACACCAAAAATTGCTGGGCCTATTTCTGAAAACAGCATCCCAATTTTTGGATACAGTGGGGAATGATTAATACTACTGCCCGTTTTACTGCCCTTGGAAGCTCTGTAGGAAAGATTTCTTCACATTCCGTCTGGCAGAAAGTTTGTCCCAAAGACAGGAAGTGAGAAGAAATATCTCCCCTACTTTTCTAAGCTGTAAATTTTTTATTGTCTCTTTTCCTGTCATCGCCAAACAAAATGTAAAAAGTAAATGGAGTAGACAGTAGTGTAAAAATAAAGACCCTTTAGACACTAATACATACTAAATCAGACGTTTCATTCTGTTACAACAGCCACCTACAGTTTTTATAAATCTTAACAGGTTTGTTTGTATAAATCTTAAAAATCTACCAAAATGTATGATTTTTATATTGCAAAGTCAATGTATAGCATCTCTTTTTTTCTCATCAAGCCTGTTAAAATAAATTGTGTATACGGGGCAGTAAAAGAAACCCAATCACCAAAAAAGTGTAAATCAAATGATGGCAAACATAAAGAGAATATGTAAAATAAAACAAACAAACATAAAATACCAGTAACTCAGTGTGCTGCCTTGTGAGTACATCTGTACTGTAATCTTGGACTGATAGTTTGCTCAGCTTGTCAAGTACTTCAGTCAGCCAGTTCATCAGCTCAACTTCATCATCCCCAAATATCTGAGCATTGCAGTGTGCCTGCTGTAGAAGTTCACTTCTCTTGCTACTTCTCTCCTGGATCTCCATATACCGTGTTTGGCAGATATCTAACTTTTCCTGAACCCTCTCCTTCTCTTCTCTGGAGCTCAGGGTCTTTAAAGACTTACCAATGCTCAGAGATTGGTGCAATAGTGAATTGTGAGCTGTAATGTCTTCTTGTAGTGTCTGAACGAGGAGGGTGTATCCACCAAAAGAAAACAAAAAAGGAGTAAAAATGGCCAAATGAAATAAACATAAAATGAAAAAGGTGAAACATAAAAAACAATCAGCAAGTTGTTAGTTTAATCAGGCAGTGAGAAAAGAGATGAGCTTCACAGCTGACTTGTCAAACAATTAGCACTCTCTGATGTTAACATTCTTCAGGTGAAGTCTATTAGTGAGGGCAGATTTCAAAGTGAAAAAGCAAAAAAGTTATTCAGACGAAAGAACAAGCAAAGCGCTACTTGAAGCACTAACTTTTTTTGAGCTATAAAAAAAGATAAACCTCTGATTTATCACACTGCAACATCATTTAAAGCATGCTAAAGTGGCCTGTGCAAATAACATCTACAATAATAATACTGAAAATGTTACTTGAGCATTCTTTAAGTGCTGCAGTTTTAAAAATCAGGACCTAAGACGTTTTAGTAAGTCACAAACTAGAGAATGAACACAAGAATAAACTTCATGTACCCATATGCCTCAAATCTACTAATTTCGAAATACGGTATACCTCTTCTCTACTGCACAGCCCTTAACGCAGCTGCAGTTTATGCTAAACAATTACTAGGATTAGTCATCTAGCCTGAGTCTTGGTGACAGAAACACATAAATTGAAGAAAAAAAGATTGAGTTTAGAGTTCCATATGTTTCTTCACAATTTATTTATTAGCTTAATAAGTCTGCATCACCCTAGCGACATGCTATCTGAAACGGGATACCAAAGCAGAAGTACTCACAACCTGCTTGCATAGGAACACAAGTAAACCTTTACAGTGCATCAGAGTTTATCAAACTGAATTAAAAGTAAAGTATGTAAGTTAAAAGCAAACCTTCCAAAATTAGTTTTAGTTAAAACAATTTGCACACAATGAATATTTTATGAAAAAGTTGATAATTGTTCAAGAATTAAAAAAAAACTTTGTTAAAAAGCTAGTGCTTCAATAATCAATTAGATTAAAATCGAGATGGCTAAAACTTTCGAAGATAGCTTTTCTTACTTTATGTTGGGCAATCTGTTCCAGGAGTTTTGGTGTCTGTGTACCAATGGGTTCAGCATTGGCCAGCTTCTTTTCTGTGTTACTTAGCCAATCAGACAAAGGTTCCAAGGTGTCATGGAACTGTTCTGCTACAATCAATATTCCTTCCAGCTGACGATTCCTACAGATGAAAAGTTTAGGCGTTACACTGATGTCTAGATTTCTGTTCCAAAAGCGTTACACTGTTTTCCATGAAATTTTTTTTTTTAAATTGTAGACCTGTAACTTACAGAAATATGTCCGAATAGGGTTCTAGTAGATATCATGAATATAAAAAATGTTTGAAACACACAATCATGTAAAAAAAAAAAATTACTTTTAATAAAATTAAATAAAAGACACAAAAATCAGCTTAAACAAGAATACATAAATAAATGAAAAATACTGCAAATGCAATAATTCGGTATACTGTATAGTAATATATTTTTCTAAAACACCTCCCTAGTGTCTGTCACATGCCTATAGACAAAACCACATAAATATATTTTCTATTATTTTGTATTGGATTGGATGCAGGACTTTGTATTCAATCCAATAAAAAATGAGAACAAAATTCAAACTCTCATTTTGTATTGGATTGAATACAAACTCCTGTATCCAATCCAATACAAAATGAGAGTTTGAATTTACCAATTACATACTTTGTATTTATTTTGAATTATTTTGTATTGGATTGGATACAGGAGTTTGTATTCAATCCAATACAAAATGTGTTTGAATGAGTTTCAATGTGAATTTCCCGCACACGCACCGACGTCATCGCCGAGGGACACGCATACGCTACGGACGGAGAAGAAGAAGCCGGCCGGCTGGAACACGACGCTAGATGATCGCAGCGGGACCAGGTAAGTGATCGATAAACCCGATTTTTTCTTACTGTATTTTCATACAGTGAGAAAAGTTCAGGTTTATCGATAATTGTAATTTTTTTTAACCCGAACCAAGGTCGGGTTTATCGCTAGGGTGGTTAATGACATTCCACAAGTTTACTTTTTACTGCCTATTTTTTGAGTTTCTAGTTGTCTCTTTCTGCAAGAAGTCCGGAGGAGAAAATTACAATGTATTTGTTTGATATATGTTTTAAATTCAAATATTTTGAGCCATAGCTAGGAGTTCTTGTCTACTTTTCACATATTAGGGTATTTCAGATGTGCTGAAAAAAATCATAGTTTAGCGACATAAAAGGATGATCACAGCATTGCCTTATTTCTTATCAAACAGTTTAGCAGTGTATTTTGAGCTGTCTCTTGACCCATAGAGCCTCAAGAAAATCCCTAATAGTAATTTGGAGAAATATGAACAGGAAATAACTAGAAAATCTCAGATTGTTTCTTAAAACCATATTTAAAGTGTTATCTTTTAGATAACACAATAACAGTCCTAAGCTATACTTGCTAAAGTATTTTGCATTCTTTTATTAAAATCTTAGGAATGATATGATCAGACAGCGCAGACACAGAATTGAGCTAAGCTGCATCCGGTAATACTGTGCTCCATCTTCTCTGTAAAGACAAATAATAAGGTTGTGTTGTAATTACATTGAGAAATTCTGATGACTTCACCGGAGCAGAGAGAAAAGCCAGAGCCACAACATGCAATTACATAGTTAAGTAAACAGTTTTGGGCAGATTCAACGTATTATTATCCTAGGAAAAGCACGCATTGGCTTCAGCTTCTCGACAGTTTTACTTTTGCCCTTATGAACTCGTCTGCTGCTTCCTTCACTTTATTGGTATCAGTACTCTGGCTCTCTATGCAATAATATATTGAGCTTTTTAACTGATGTATGTTGGAGTACAGCAAAAGTTCATAAACACTAATACACAAATATGAAAGAAGAATTACCATGACTTATTGTCAGATTAGTAGGGCTGTATAAAATATTACTCTGTGATCACTCTGAAATATTTAATAATATGAAATATGTGCTATGTTTAAATATTATGTCAGTCAATCCTGGGTCACGAGGCAGCCCAAGGAAATTAGAAAAAAATGCAAAATAAAACTCTTTGTCTGATGTAGAAAAAGTAAACCAGTGAATCCAGTAAAATAAAGGAGACAGCCTGGCTTTCTTTTCCATGTGTCTCTCTCACGGTAATTAAACAAAGCTCTTCTGTGATCAGAACCACTTCAAAATATAAGCATTGGGTATCTATGTACCTACATAAACGATTGTATCTTGGAGGAGCTTTTAAAGAATATAATAAAACATATGTATTTACATCTGTATAACATATGTATATTTTCATCTATTGCTTGTTTTACTCATTTTACTTTGGATTTGTTACTTTAATGTGTTTTTTAAAAAAATGAATGCTTTACATATACACTTTCACGAATACACATTAAATTCAGTGTGTACCACCATGGATTTCCTACAAAGTGGCACAGTAGAAGCTGCTTTCTTTCAGACTCTGTCTCTGATTAAAAAGCCTGTAAAGTTCCCCTCTGTATGTATATGCTAATGTCTGAAATGTTTATCCTTGGGGGGAGGGGGTTGCATGAAAGACTATGTATTATATGTAACTGATTCTGTGCTGCATCTGTTACATACTGTATATTTCTTGTAAAATTAAAAAAAAGGCCCATTAGGCTTTTCCGTGCACTTGGTTGCAGTGGTGGTCAACTCAAATTGAACATGCTTGTCTTAATAATGAGCACATCAACAAGTGTTCAGGAATGCACTCCAAATGTGTGAATCCAGACTTAAGGATTGGAAGAAATAAAAGATCATTTTACTCTGACTGATCACTCAAATCTGTACTGATATACATTATTTGTTTGTGGAAGCAAGCTGACATTGTTCCCACACATGGACTCAGTGCCTCCACAAAACATGGCATAACCTCATGACAGAACTATTTTTGGTTCACCACTTTGTGAATACAAAAATATTCAAAGCAGCACAATACTACTGAGAGAATTTAATTCCTTACATGGGACAACAAGCTTTTTAAGGTAACAGTATCAACACAGTACGCTAGCACTAGAAGCATGAAAATAAAAAGCAGACACACAGTATCATTACCAAATCCAGTAAGAACAACCATGTATGTACTATAGCAGACACCAGATGAGTTTAATCTGCAACCTAATCCTATAGATGTGCTTAACAAAGGAGTTTCATTACTCAGTGTATACTTTTATGTCTCGTAAATTTGACTTTGTCACTTTAAATATTAAGAAAGACTAAAAAGAAGAAGCACTAAAATGTACATTAAAAAAACAACACCATGAAAAACTACACCAATGAAATCATTACTTAGTAATTTGTAACTTATAATAATATTTGTCAGTGTAGATATATGAAAAAGAGAAATTCACAAACAACATTTTTGTTTGCATATATATATATATATATATATATATATATATATATATATATGTGCTAGTGCATTGAGATATTAGGCTGAAATTATGTTCTCAAAGCTTAGGGCAGGGCAGTATTCAAGAATAAACTCTTTGTCACCACTGCACCTTTTAGGTTTTTTTCTACCATATTCTCTATTTTTAAGAGTTCAGATCAGAATGATTTAATGCACAAGTATTTGAAAAGTACAGTCATACCGTATTTCAGCTTTTTTTAGCAACTCATCCCACCAACGCTCCAGGGCACTGAGCTGCTTCAAGATCTTTTCTTTATCTGCCTGGTCAGCAGTAGCAGCAATCTTTCCACCCTCTCGTTTGATAACATCAATGGTTGGCTTTCGGTCATCAAGTAACCTTTGCAGCAGCTGGTAATAAAATAACAAAGCAATGATTTATGACTTTCACAGGGTGGCAGCTTAGACAAATTGTGCTTTAAGGGAAACTGTAAAATGTATTTTTATTCATTGTCTGATATATATAATATGTATGCCACTCCAACTCACTCTCTCCTATTTTTCCTCTTAGTTGCCCCCTTTTTGTGGATTTATATGCCTCCATCAAAAAATATTATTTAACTATGAAAGTTTTTTTTTTTTTTTATTAAACTCTTCATCCAGCTTCTAAATTATTCCATCTAATACTTTTAAAAATATTAGAAAACGAGAAGTAGTTAAGATTAAAAAAGAAAAAAGTTGGCATAACCAATCATTGTCTGTGTAAATTTTTTTATTGTCTGTAAAAAGGGAGGCAGGAATGTGTCATTTGCCAACATACTTTGAGCTACAATGGTTCCCTCTTCCCTATCTCTAAAAGATGGGAATTGTGATTAAAAGTAATGTCATTGACATAGGTGGGGTTTAAAAACCATCCCTGAAGCTTACTAGTTGCTTGCACTGTGAAATAATGTATAGACATCCTAAAAGACCATAATATCTCATGCTCTGTGTATTTAACAGTGAGGTGGCAGGTTGCAAGGAAACAAATTCCAGTAAACTTGGAGGCAGAATTTCTTCCTAATTGCCTTGTTTTAAAATGCTTCACTGATTCATTGATGTAATTACTTTAGTGTGCATAGGCATTGATTCACTTTAAGTTTGAATGTAGGTAACATACAAATATTTAAACTTTTCACTGTATGGAAAATATTAAGCTTAGTCATGAAAAACTGCTCTTGTACCTTTTGTTCTTGTATCTGTGCTTTCACAACTTTGAATTCAGCAGATGGCAACTTCTGATTGGCCACAAGGTCCTCTGTATCTGCTAGCCAGCTCAGTATAGATTCAAGTGCATCTTGAAACCGGCCACATTGTAGAAGAGCTTCTTGTAATTGAGCAGCACGCTGAGCAACCTAGAAAAGATGCTTCTTCTTTAGTTTAACATTAGGAACAAATGTCATAGATAACAAAATCTGTTGCAGTCTTACTCTAGTTTGAAAGTACATAACATTTATTATTTGGAGAACTTTTTTTTTATTTACAAAAAATGTAATTTTATTAATGCCATAGCATCTTTATATATATATATATATATATATATATATATATATATATATATATAACATGAATAATTACCAGTTTTCATGGAGCTTATTAAAAATGTCTCTTAGAAGGTAAAACAGACAGTGATGTACAGTACAATCTATAAAAACATTGCTTCTATAACCAGCGGAAGCAGCTTCCACACAGACCCTACTAATCTTTTCCTCACTATATATAGCTGCTGGCACTAAAATAAATACTCATCTAAATGGACAAAAATATATAAAGAATCGTGCAAGCTACACAACTCAGTTTTTTTTAAACATTACATTTAATGTAAAATTGCAGGCTTTGGGACGCTACCATCTAAGGTTATTGAGTAACTTAAAGTTTATTCCTACTTTAGCCAAGAAAGAAACATTTTGGATATGCTTGCTCTTTAAATACACCTTATGATTTTGTCTTTAATAGTTAAATGCACAACAAACCTTTTCTTTTTGTTTTTTTTTGGGACATTACAAACTTTCAAGTGCAGTGCATTCTTACAAACCTCTATACATCAGCCATTGCAAATAGCAATGGCGGTAGAATTTTGTAACTGAATTCCTAGAGGGAGGATCTTCCTTATTACTGCCCTATCTACTAATGATGCCTTCCAAATATGCAATGTCCTAATATACCTCCAAAAGCAAGGGGTAACAAAGTGCTTATTTATAAAGCTAACCAAAACATTAAACAATCTCCTAATTCCTAAGTTAGAAAAGCAAAGTATTCATTTAAATGGAGTTTTGCAATTGTGCCAATTCTATAAAATCGGCACAGCTGACTAACAACGTGACAACTTGAATACAATACAGAAATCGGGCACGCAGGGAGAGTGGATGTCTGAGCAAGAACAAAATAAGCAGTCTTGAAAAAGTGCCCAGACATGAAAGGGAATATTTAACACATAACTCAGAAAAAAAGAACAAAAGGGAAGTGTTGAAATAAGACACAGAAAACAAAAGCTAGAATTGGTACCTTTTTGTTCAGAGTATTCCACCTTGTGTTTACTTCCTCCAGATCATGTTCTAAATTCTGGGTGCTGGTGTTTTTAGCAGCACTCTGAATTAACCCTTGGCCTAGCCTATTCACCTCTTGTAGTCGGGCTTGAAGGGGTTCAAATTCTTCTTTTTGGAAAGCCTGTAATGTTCAAAAAATAAATTAAGATACATCTTTTGTGTTGACCCATTTTTTATCCACAATTATCTAAAAGGCTTAATTAATAAATGCAATAGTTTAATTGTAAATAAAAAATGCAAATATTATAAAAATAATATAAAAATATTAGCACTCATAACAGCTACATATTAAATGATTATGAGCTTGTTTGATCTGGTACCCTTGTGCTACCTACCCCATGGCATTTAGTATACTAACTGTAGTCATTTTTCAGATCAATTCTTTATTTATTGCATTGCATTAATTTAAGATAATCAGTAAACTTTTAGTCACAAGATATATAGAGCGTTTTACTTTATCTTAAAATACTTTAAAATAAAAAAAAGGCCCTTACAGTTTTGATTGTGGATTAAGAACAGTAGAGCTTCTATCAAGAAACAAAATAAAGGTGTTTGGGGATATAGTTTAAACTTCTCTATGCCTTGATGTGTTTATAGCTTCTCAATTTTTACCTTGGCATGAATCTTGCTGTGAACAAGCTGAAAAGTAATTGTGCGATATCAGGGTACCAACCACATGCTCCTCTCAAAAGTAATGCATTTTGAAGAGGTAGGGTTTCAGCAACAGAAGCAGTCCTGTTATTTCCAAAAGTAGTGTACAGGAGTAGGTGTGGTCAGGTGCTGAATGCATGAATCTACATGTATGCAGATCAGCAGTAGTCAGGCCCCCTGCAACATGTGTTTTTCCAGGGAAAACTTGGAAGTGACAACTATACTCTAAATTAAAAAGCAGTACAGCATTGTTTCCACACCATCTGGTCGAATTTACTGGAAGAGCCAACAGGTATTTGTGGGGTTTTGCTTGGAGCAGCAGTTGCCAACTGGTGGTCCACGATAAACTTTTGGTGGTTCCCCAAGCGGGGTCAGAAGAAGGACCCGGCTGGGGGGTACACAGGCCAGAGCTGCGGACCACGTTTCCCGTACGGAATGCAGGCTCAAGTTTCGTCCCCTTTGAGTGGCACATGGCTCCAGAGGATAAATGTTGTGTGGCCCCCTGAAGTGGCATTGCCATTGCTAAAAAGAGGGATTACACAGAACAGAGTAAAAGTAAAAAAAGAACCAAGGGACACTACACAGGGGGTGAGGGGAGAGGATTGCCAGGAGAGGGAGGTTTGAGGTTCTGACTGGAGTTTAACTGTGGAATATACAAAATCTGGCATACTGACTGCTGAATAACACAAGACAAAAATTGTGTTGATCTACTGAAAATAGCCTCAATTAGAAAAGAAATAGAAACATCAAGTAATGTAAGAAAGCAGACAAACACGCAGAACCCATCCTTCAGTTTACCCTTCTTCTTGTGTCTTTGAATCAGGTACTGCAGGAAAATATCCCCAAAAGCAAGTAGGACAAAAAAAGAGAAAAAACAGATAGGGTTTGTAACCTTTCTATGCTCTATCCAAAATTAGGGAAGAAAAAAACGAAAAGGTAGCATCAATGATGAAAGGAAGATCACACATGATTCACTCTTTGGTTTACTTGGTTTACCCTTCCTCCACTCTGTAGATGACATCAGCACTAACCAAACTAAAATAAGAATTTAGTGTATATAATCTCAGAAGACTTTCCTGTTATTTATACTCTCCAGAAAAAGACTTGGTTATGCTACCCTGAAAATGTATAGTGCCTCCACTGTATAAGAAAACTAGCAAAACCAACATATACAACAAAACTAGCAAGACCATATCTGTCAGGGACACTTTTCCATGTATAGCAAAAAAAGGTTCTAAATTGCTGCCATGCTTGCTGGTGCCACAAAAGACAGTTGACCAATAGGGACAGAAAGTCTAGTGTGTTTGTTGTTTAAACCCAAAGAGATGCCTATTGTGACAACCAAGACATAGATAGTTTTGGTGTGGCCCCAAGACATGAACTGTGTTCTTTATATGACCAGCAGATGAAAATAAAGGAGACAAAAAATGCAGTCTAAAAATAAAAAAGGGGTGTATGAGCTGCAAATTACAATTTTGCTTTTGGGTTTTTTAATATAGATCTCTTTAAAGATGGGATGAAGACCTCAAAACCATTTCTTTATGCAATAAGTTGCATAACTTATTATGCAACTTATTGCATAAAGTATTTGCAAAATCTAAACTTAGGGGGTTCTAGGAATAAATCATAGGTAAATATTGTGTGTTACTTCCCCCACCTCCTAGATTGTAAGCTCTTTGGGACAGGGTCCTCTTCTCCTCCTGTGTCACTGTCAGTATCTGTTATTTGCAACCCCTATTTATTGTACAGTGCTGCGTAATATGTTGACGCTATATAAATTCTGTTTATTAATAATAATAATAATAATAATAACAATAATAATAATTACCAAAAGCTAAAGATCATTGCCATCATTAATATATAATCAGTTGTAAGAAGGCAAATATTAAAATTATTTCTCTAGTCAACCAAATAGGAGGTTGTTTATAGTCTTGCATATGCTACCTTTGTTTCAAATGACATTTATTTTCAGTCTAATGAGCTAAAAATGTTTGTTTGGATAACCGAATGGAGCAATAAGACAGACATAGGTCCTAACATGCAGTAATCACATGCCCCTAATACCACAAAGGTTAATTGCTTTAAGTTTACTACACTTTGTATGGTTAAAGCAAGATGTGAGGTCTTTTGTAACTGCAGAATTCCGTATCTAATTCATGATTTGGGTATGCTTATATAAAGCCTCAAGAGTAATCCAGGCTTAGCTAGCCCCCCTGGCAAGCTGGACATCCTTCATATAAACCAGCTGCTTCCAGGGTCCTGTCTTTACAAAACTATTGTTAAGCACTGTACAAAAATCAATATTAATGAGGAAAGCAAAATCAGTTCACTTTTATTACGGCAGTCAAGACAGCATACGGGTGAAACATATACTAAAGCTATTCAAACACGTGGGATTCTAATCATTCAGAAAAGAATAATCACACCAAACAAGTCTTACTTTACTTAAAATGCACATCTCAAAACCCATGCCTGTAGGGCACTCTTCCAAACACCGTGAGGCAGTAACTTTATTTTCCTAACTCATACATATCTTTATAGAACAAAATAACAAAATATTGTATTAGGCATTCCAACCCACCCAAATTCTTGCAACACTAGTTGCCATAAACACAACTCTGCTTCCCCATACACAGTCTAAAATATCTAAAAGTCACAGTAGTAGTGACAGTAGTGACTTTTTGTTAACTTTTTTTTCCCATACAAGTATATAATATTGCAAAATAAGATAAAAAAGATCAAAAATAGGTCAATGCACCTGCAATCAATTCGTAATTGTCTCAGAAGGTCTTCAGTCTAATTGAAACCTTTCAAGAATATATTCTCTTGCTATTTGTTTTTACTGACTTTAATGCTATGACTTTCCAGATGATAAACCCATGCAAAGTAAAGATTTTATTTACAATACATTTGGATCAGATAGATAAATAACTGTTGCTATATGTACATAGTAAACCTGTATGTGTTATCATTATTTGATATGAGAAAAAAACTCAGTTTCCTACTAAAAGAGCCACCCCCAAAAAACAACACACTTCTGTTATTTATTATATACTGTACTGCTGCTGCAAGTGACAATATTTTAATACAACTCAGGGAACAGAGATGCAAGAAAGCCATTCACTTGGCTAGCAACAATTACTTTTGCTTAAACTCAGTAAAGTCCTTCCCTATGGATTTGTAGAATATGAAATGTCTCAGCATTGAGGTATAGTTTCCACTTCCTTCCACCTGTGAGGTTTTCCCCTTATTAGGTCTTGTCAGTCTAACATAAGCTTTTCTGCTCAGCCTATATAAAGACTTGCATAATGAAACCATAAGAGAATTGGGTGGGTTTAAAAGCTCCTACCATACATGAAATATCATGAAAATACACCACTGTTAAGTAAATTTAGAATGTTCTTTCCTGTGAAAACATAACATATCTATATGAAGACAAAAATACAAATATTATTATGCATATAAATACATCTTGTAAATATATTGATTGCATGCATGCTTTCTAGTAAATTGGTAACCAGAAATAACTGGCTTGAATTAACGCTGTCTTCCTTTACAACCAGGTCAGTGGTGCCGTTACATCCTAGGATAGAATAACATCTGACCAACAAAAAAAACAGAAGTCTTTTAACCACCTGGGCGTTTCACTGATGTCTAAATTTCTGTAGCAGAAGCGGTACACTGTTTTTCATGAATTTTTTTTTTTAATTCACCGAATTACTCAATAATTACTTATAATTCACCGAATTACCGCATAACTCACTGAAATATGTCTAAAATTTTATAAATTTAATAATAAATGTTTTAAAAAAAAAACATTAAAAAAAATGTTTTAAAAAAAATCTTTAGAAAAAAAAATAGTGCATAATGTAATGTAATTGTACAGTAGCTTATATAATATATATATTTATATAATACAAATATATTTATATTATATAAAGATTTCTTTGTATTGGACTCAGCTTTTTTGTATTGAGTTCAATACAAAGTTATTTAAATTTCCTGCCCCGCCTCCCGCCCGCACCAACACATGCAGCGACGTCACCGGGAAACCCCAGTGATCGTCACTGCACTCGCCGGGAGAAGAAGGAAGAGGACAGACGTGTCCGGAGGAGCTGCGGGGACCGGGTAAGTAGTTTTTTAGAGATCGACGCTGGAACAACAGAACAGAATAGATGATCACAGCAGGACCAGGTAAGTGATGGCATTTAACCACCTGAGAAAAGTTCGGGTTTAACACTTTTTGCAAGTGTTTTAACCACGAACCAAGGTCGGGTTTAACGGCCAGGTGGATAATTGGCAACAACTGAGCCAACATTGAAAAGGTACTGGGCCTGATTAATTAAAGCTCTGCAAGGCTGGGGAGGATACATCTTCATCAGTGAAGCTGGGTCTTCCAGCAAACCCGAAATGGATCTGGTCCAAGATTCAAAACATTTGCTATCACTCAGCTTCACTCATGAAAGTGTATACTCTTCAGCCTTAGAGAGCTTTAATAAATCAGGACCATTGTCTTGGTTATAACAACTATTACCTAGGATCTTACAGTCTTCTCTAACACTTGGATACAAAGTGCACTACAAAACCGCTGACCAATAAAACAAAACAATGATCCAAACTGCTCTCCTAATATAGTCACAAACCACCAATCAAGTTCAATCCATTAGATACAAGAGATACAAGAGAAAACATAAAAATAATTAAAGAGGAACTTAAGTTCCACTTCTATAAATGCTCGATCAGGCAAGTCATTGCAGAAATGGACAAGCAATGTTCCTTTTGCAATAATCCCTCCTACCTGCCTGATTGCATGCTCAGATCAGTGTTGGTTGGAAGGATACTCAGCAATCCTGGATTCTCCTTGTGATTGAGTTACATCATCATGGTCCTGTCCATCAAGGTAGCTAAAGATTGTCTTCAGTAAGAGTATAGTCGGCTTAGTTCTGCTTTAAAACCACAAAACTTTCCTAATTTGTAACGTATTTTACAATCCTCAGTAATACAAACAAGAATATGTTCAACAAATGGGGTCAGGCAGTTCACCACTTCAAATCACCACCAATAAAAACAACACAATCTGAGCAGCTGGATATCATATCATGAAAAATGCTCAACTTGCAAAAAAACTAAAACAATTTAATTGTGTCAGTAACTTGACCTAATAAATTAAAGCAATGTATAGTGGCAAAAAAACAGAAAACATTCATATTGGTAATAATTATAAAGATTACAATATATTTATTGATAAATGGGTAACAATGGACTGGTATGACATATTGGCTCAGTGGATAAAGGGGACCACATTATGTACATAATATGTGTGCAGGAGTGATAAAATAGTAAACCAATCTGTAATATAGGAACCCCTACACAGGTACATCAGTATCAGAAGACCGCAGGCAGCTTTTCCTTTTATCTCTATTTCAAATTCTCCAGTTGTACTTTTTTGGCAATTGTACTTATATCCTACAAAAATCAGAAAAAGAGTGTAAGAATGAGCTGTGCGGAGAAATTACAGTGGACCATCCCAAACAACAAGGACTCAAGTCCGAGCCCTGAGCTTGGGAAAGCCCCCTGTTGTTCCACTATTAATTATGCCTCATTGACCCTTTTCCTATTTGGACCTGTAGAACGGGGCATTTCCAAGTTTCATGTCAAGGCAACACATCACAGAATGTTGCCAAATCTTGTCCAGTTCAGGATCGATTGCATCCATATTCATACCCACCAGGCCAAAACTTTCCCAGTAAGCAAGGAGCATTGTGGTGGAGTCTTCAAATTAGAATTACCAGCAAGAGGTGATTTAGATTTTGATGACCTCCCTGACTGCCTCTCTCTACTTCCTCCCTCATCTAGTTACTTGGAGTCTATTACTTTTCTTTACACATAATGTTATTATTTATAGATGCAGCATCCAATTCTAGTGATGTTCTTGTCACTGGTCTTTGTGAATACACAGCACACACTTTCCATCACCTACTAGCTTACGCATTTCTCCTAAACTTGCAAAGCAACTAAAAGCATTCTGGTGTTTGTGGATCCAAACTTTTGGAGGGTAGCGTGCTTAGTTTCTAGAAAATACTTTTTAATGTTTTTCCAGTGGTTTTAAAATGCATTATATATATATACTTTGTTTAAGTAGACTTAAATTGCCACATGTTTTGGCCAGCTTCATATTGGATATTTGCCTTATCAGTAACAAGTGCCCTCGGATAAATTCCTCCATTTTTCGCTCTAAGATCTTACAAAGTGATATTTTAGCCTCAAAATGAAATTAACTGTTTATGCTTATGTTTATGCTTATGTTCCAGTTCTGTTATCTGTCACAGTACAATCCACAACCAAGACTAGTACAAAAATAACTGGACACATAGTTTCCACAAATAGCTACAAGGCCATAAATACTCTGGAGTGCCAGCCAATTTTTTTTCTCAGTGTGAAGAAAGCACAGACAGAAATGGAAAGTAGAATGGGTTGGGTTAGAACACAATGTGTTTTCTGTGACCTGCTGAAAAAAGAAGAAATCTCTCCAAAAGATAACATACACCGAAAAAACTGACAAATTATCTATCTTGTTTTCATATTTTCCTGAAGGTGCAATAGGCAGGAGAAAAAAGTTAAAATTAAAGGATAAATACACTTATCCTTTAGGTCTTAACATACATACAAGAAATACAGCCTACCTGCTTAGGCATTTAGGTTTCCCATCCAGGCATGGTTGCATAATTCTAGTACAATCTGTTTAGTCAGTAATCTGGTGATATGGACACATTTTTTAAATTCAGTTTTTGGAATGCAGAAGGCATTCTCTTAAACTCTACTCCCTACATTCTCTCCCATACAGAAAGCCCAATGTATGGATGAATATAATAATTATTATTATTAGTAATACACAGGATTTTTAGATCGCCAACATATTATGCAATGCTGTACATTAAATAGGGGTTGCAAATGATAGACAGATACAGACAGTGACACAGAAGGAGGAGAGGACCCTGTCCCGAAAAGCTCACAATCTAGGAGGATGGAATCCCATCTAGCAGAGACAGTACACACTTAAGAAAACAGACAAACATTTGGGAAAGCCAAAATTCAGTTGGCTTTAATGGCCACGCTAATACTAGTTCCCAGAATGAAATGTAAAATGTATGGTGGGTAAAGACGAAAGTTGGTCCCGGTGGCTGCACGCCTAATGAGGAAATTGTTTGGAAGCAGACAAGTAGGAACAGGCAGGTTTGTTATTTATAATGGGTAACACTAACAAAGAGCTGATTATCCGAACAGACAGACTATGTGAAAAGGAGAAAGCTTATGCCAGTCCAA
The DNA here is from genome assembly GCF_032062135.1 of Pyxicephalus adspersus. Lineage (NCBI taxonomy): Eukaryota > Metazoa > Chordata > Amphibia > Anura > Pyxicephalidae > Pyxicephalus > Pyxicephalus adspersus. The sequence goes on from NC_092861.1 coordinate 64,532,667, forward strand.
GTATACTCTGAATACTGTAACACTGTTTGGCTTCCATGCATCTGATGTTTATTTGGCTATAGAAGAACCTTGGAGCCGTCTTTTGTCATGTTGTACATATACATCTGAAGATGATTTATGCTTCAGCAAAACATGATTACATGTCCCTTTAAGGCTTAGTCTACACGGACTGTTTCCCCAGCCTTTAACCTGAGGCTTTTAAAGCCCTTGTTTGAAATCCCTATGAATTACAATGGGTTAATGTACACCACGACATTTCCTTGTGGCACGTTTATGACATTTATCCTAAACGTTGCTTGCAAAACTCTCGCTTACTGCTGGAAAACGCCCCAAAACGCAGGTGAACGCTTCTTTTGATTTCAATGGGAAAATACGGAAAAAAACGTGGGAAACCATAGGCGGTTTCCAGCATTTTAAAGGCAAGCTATAAAAGTTAACGCTTATAAAAGTTTACGCTAATAAAGGTGCAAAAAACGCATTTAAATGCAATAGGAACCTTTACATGCGTTTTTAAAAAACGTCCATGTAGACCCAGCCTAAAAGAGTTTTTTTAGTTCTAGAGCTGGCTTATTTACAAAGTTATCAACATTTATGGATGTATGGATAATAAACATGACTGAGAAGAGTTTAGAAGATATCAGGTTGGTGAATGCAATGAATACACAAAAAAATATAAAATAATCCAACCTTTTTTCTACGCACTATACATTCTGGAGTAAAGGTTTATACTAAATGAACATGCCAATCATCTTTCATTTGCGTGTAACAGTTATGTTGCATGTTCTGTTCTAAACAGTATTCAGCTATAGAGCTGGCAGAAAGAACTCAATTTGATTGCAAAGCTGTATACTCGCATCTAATAGAGATAATCTAAAGAAGCTCTCTAAAAGTAACTGTGATGGGATAATTGAGTCTTTCGGCTAGGAGAGTGCACCTGCCAGTATACTGTACATGAGTATTGAGCAATAGAACATGCAAAGATCGATACTTTGGGTATGGGCTCATAAGAACCATAAGGTGCTTGGGGTGCAAGACATTTATTGAACTCTATGATTTAATACAAAGCTTTGTTTCATGTGGGCAAAAACACACACTGCAGACCTAAATTGTATTGTCGCCAATTTCTCTATTGCTCTTCAAGATTTAATACAGCAGTCAGTGTTAATGTTTTGTATTTGTTCATGGAAAGTGCAGCCAGGTATACAGGCATGATGCAGATTTTCCAACCTGTCTGTATTCTACTTCCCCTGATAACCTTTGGTTGGCAGATTTAAACAGGTCTCCTGATTCATCCACAAACACTGGGATTAAAGATCTACTGTGTGTGAGCACTTTTAATCTAATAATTAAAATGCACTGTGACATTCTTGGTATCTTATCAGATAAAACAAATACTAATGTGCTAAGAAAATGGCAAGAATGGAACATGTACAACACCTACTATACATAGCTCCAGAGCTAAAGGCATGACAAAGCTGTGTTTATTTATTCTAGCTTTATCAAGAACATTTATCAGATTCAAGTCTGACACTTGCTTAAGTGTGCACTCCCAGGGACATGCAGCATCTATTGTAGTAAATGATATGATGTTTGTCAGTCAGTTTCTGAAAGGGACAATAGAATATATTTTCAGAAAGCACATATTGTGTTAAATATTGCAGTGATCAGTGATTTTTATACATTTTATTTTACTTTTTCATGTAGATAGAAATTTGCAGAGTAACCACTAGAGAGACTTCTTGGTAGCTTAGTTCTATCATAGACACATAGACATCTATAGGAAGACGTAGTAATGCTCAATAACCAGCCAGAAATCAGCTTTCACCATCTGGGTGTGGGTAGACAATTTCTAATGAGTTGTCTAAGACTGCTCTTTACATTATGATAATAAATAAGCCTATTTGCAAAGTTTGTCTAAAGAGTAACACATTTGCCCCAACATCTACTATTTTAATAAAGAGTGCATTGTGTCTTGAGGACAATGAGCACTTTCTAGGCCAGCTGGCAGCAATCAGCATTTTACACTGCTGCCATTTAAACAGTGACCAACTAACCTTTCTCATGTGTATCCTTCTCAACATTTACTGTGTGCTAGAAAAGTCCTGTCCAGACATCTGTCTAACAGAGCTAAGCTGGGGTAGTGGTGGCTAAAAATTCACGTCTGCTGCCTGACATCTGAACACATTACTGCTACTCGTCATGTGTTGACCCTAATTACAGCTAATACCTTTACATATTATCAGGAATACAGGAAACACCTTCGCTTGCTCTTTTCAAATTATTTCTTTTTTCATTAGCCAGATATATGACCTACCTTTGAAAAAGGGTGGTATATTGTTTTCTTTCCTGTTTTGGATTCTTTTGTCAACATTTTGCTTTTATCTCTCATAGGGACAGTTTTAGGGTGCACCAAAGAAGTTTTTTGACTTGTTGAAGATCCCAGGACACCCCAGGATTTTGCACGTGACATCTTGGGCTGCTTGTGATCAGGCACAGGTAAAACCATATCAAGATCAGAAATGGAATAGTTATAAACATTGTAAACATCCAGACCATTTGACTTGCCCCATACCTTATTCTTTTTAATGTGACCATTGGTAAGCCTATTTTCTTCTTCCTCAAAAAAGTTAAAACTATCCTCCGGATTCCCATACCCCTCTCCAGCGTTAGAGCATTCGCTATCTAGATCCACGTCAGAATTAAGGACACTGTGGGATTCAGGACTCTTTGAATCAGTAATGCTGCATGCAATTAGGCTGAAATCTAAGTCACTCTGCACTTTGGCATATAATAGGAAGGGAGTGTGCTGGCCACTGCTGGAGATCCCTGATAATAAGTTGTCACTGCTGTCTACACAAGCCAAGCCAACTTGTTGCTCCTCTTGTTCAATAGCTGCTGCCTCTGGTTTTTCATCTCCTTCAGCCTGTGGACTGCACAGACCAGAGTCATCTTCTGATGTAAGAGAATGTGTTTCCTTCTTACATGAATTTAGTGTATTAGATGCAGCACTCTCAGCATACGAGCTTTCACTTCTACTGACATAATCTGCAAGGTTTACAGGTACAAAAATCCTCCAGGACCGTCTGTGTTCCCTCTTCTCTGATTTAAGCCTGTTTCTGGGTAAACCCCCGGGACGGTTAATTTCTCTATTTAATTTAAGTGCATCATAGATCATTTTTTCATCCAGTTTGTAAGGTTCATTGCTTCTGGATTCATTGCTACAGGCAAGGGCACCATTGCTGCACAAAGTGCTGCTGTCCAGTGTTCTATTGCTATAGGGTAAGGTGCGATCTGTAAAATGCCTGGAGGAAAGACTGCCTTTACTACCAGAGTCAATCTGTTCATTTAGCCGGACTGTGTCATAAATAGACCTCTGAGGGACATAACAATCCTCAATATTAAAGTCCTCTTCTTCCACCTTTCCAACACATGGTGGGTTCTGTCGTAAACAATCTGGCCTGCTTAAAGGCTTGCCCATATTCTAACAGTGGGAGGCAGCAGAAAACTCATAAACTACTACAAAATCTTTTGAAATCCTAAAAAGAAACAGTGCACATATAAAACATTATAGAATTGTATGAGGTCCCTTTAAAAGAGTAATAATCATAAAATTCAAAACTCTTCTAAAGTGTTAAGTGCCAGCGTAAGCCCATTAACCACAATATGTGTTAATGCCAGGTGGCTGGCAAGATTGGTAAATAACATTTGCCTTTTGATGTTGTGGTTTATGGTCCATGTTAGAAAACCACACATGAAAGCATCCAGATAAATAAGGAGCACAGATTTTTCAGTCCTGTGCAGGTAATTGATTAACCGTAATCCATTTAAACTGCTTGCAAAATACAGTCCCTGCAGCCAGTGATGCACAATCCAAGGTCCAGAAAAACTGAGTATATATTATTATCCAAAGCCATGGCATAGAAATTCAGCAGAACTAAAGCAGTATCTTGAGTCTTCAGTTACAGATACCGATATGTATTCCTGCCTGACAAAAGATGCTCCTGATCCAAACAACAGTTTGCTCGTTCTCACTGCACACTTCTGGCTGTCGTGGCACGTATATCAAACTCCCCATAAAAAGACTTTGTTGGCAGGTCCCGTGGCTCTTTCATAAAAGTCTTATTTTTCAATTATTCCCTGAGATCTTCATAAAATTATTGTGAGAGCAGTAAAATACTTCAAATATTAACATCCATCTGAAGGCATATAGATCTGTCAGCGCTGTCAAAGTAAAGGCAATTCACAGTTTTATCCAATGCGTCAAATAGAAAAAAAAAAAATAGGGAGAGCTTGAGAAACGCCAGCTTTGTGCTGTGTACAATCCAGTGTCTGTGATAAGCTGTACAGCTCTGCCTGCCTTCGCCACAACTGACAGACAAGCTCCTAGCACAGAGCTCAAGAAACGCCCTTCTGATTCCTTAAGCAACATCTGCTACTATCCCATTCGTGCTCCCAGCTATTACTCTATTGGTAGGTGAGTGACCTCTTAGCACTGCCCCGTATGTTTCCTGCCCCACACAGCTCCAATTTATTGTGACTTCACCATTTACTTTGACTACGTGCTTTGTCTTCATGCAGGCTGCCTAAACAATGCAGAGAGAAACAGAGCTGATACTTATCTAAGGAACTAATACTATCCTAATTTAGATGTATGAATCTGCAATCTGGCAAACTGCAACATGAATGTGATGATTAAAGGCATTGAATGTGTTAGAAATGGATGTGAATACAGCAAACTAATAGAATTGCACAGTTTACTGCATACAAATAGTGATGCAAAGTAACAAACATAGGCTGGGTCTACACGGACGTTTTTAAAAACGCATGTAAACGTTCCTACTGCGTTTATATGCACTTTTATTAGCGTTTTAAAGCTTGCCTTTAAAATGCTGGAAAACTTCTCTACTTCTATCCCACGTTTTTAATGCGTTTACATTTCAAGTGCTTATAAACACGAAAAGCCCCATTGAAACCTTTTTGGGCATTTTCCAGCGTTAACCCCATGTTTCAATTTTTTAAATGTTGCAAGTAACATTATAGATAACGCTCATAAATGCGCCTTAAGGAAATGTCCTGGTGTAGATTAGCCCTTTAGAATGCATAGGAATTTTAAAGATGGGCTTTTAAAGCCTCAGGTTGAATGCTGGGGAAAACGTCCATGTAGACTAAGCCCAAAGTTTATGTAAACCCTGACAATCATTTTTCCTATTCACTGCTTTTGTATCTGATAAAATCTAAACTCTAGACAAGAAGTTACCATTTGTTTGATGCGGTAGTTACATTTTTTTTACTTTTATTTTCACCTGTGATTTTGTAACAAACTTTCCTAGAGTGAGAATGCTGAATGATTGTCTATATCTATGGAGGGGCAGCCTGTCCTTCTAGGTCAGGAACTGTGTTAGGACACATATTTCTCCCCGTTAATATTATCAACTACAAAGTCCATATTTATATCACTAACTGTAGCTCAAAGGGGATCACAATCTTCTCATCTCTATAACATAGGGGGGTGTTCTGTAGTCCACAAAGATGAATTGGGTAAGGTTAATAACATTTTTAAGGATTTTTGTGCAGCATTGGCAGTGAGTATGGGAAAGGAAAAGCTTTCTAGATTTATCTGGTTTTGAATGTTGGCATTCATCAAACTGAACACGTAAATTATATATTTACCATACACCAAGAGAGTGAATAAGTGAAGGTATTACAGTTAACACACACAAAAATGAACCATAGTGTGTTGTTAAATAAGTACTCAAAAATGTATGTTGACCCTGATTTGCTGGATCACCCAGATTCACTGATGAAAGTGCATCTTCTCCAGCCTTGTAAAGCTTTAATATATCAGGCCCATAGAGTCAACTGTATCTAAAAATATACCTGCTAAAAGAAAGAGGAATATACTAAATTTATGTACACGTTACATGACTGTTTCCCTGGACGAATGATGGTGAAAATCTAGTGTGTGTCCTGGGGTCCAGCATTGTCATTTAGTGATGACCTTAAGTATATCACACAACAAAAATATACACATTATAAAATTCTGTACAAGCTTTTCCATGACTGTGAGATAAAAGAATGTTTTATGTTTTCTTTGTTAAAGATATAGTAATGGGTCCCCTTTGGGATTTGTGACAATGGGTAAATAGACTGGGAGTCTAATTATGGTGTCATGGCCAAGCAGCCTTCCAGACTAATACAACATGTCTGTGTGGGACTTCACATCATTGTTATGTCATCCAGTAATGACAGCATTAGAGGGAAAAAATCTGTCTACTTAAAAATGGGATTTTGTGTACTTTACATTTAATGTAATAAGTATATCTGTGCATGTTTTAAGTTAGGTAATAAATCCCAATATAACACACCCAAAAACACACAGTATACAGTATGTTTTTTCAGAAGTGCTGATTTAGCCATCAGATTTACTGTACTGTGTCAGTTATTGCTTTTGGTTGTTATAAGTTCTTACACCTACATATGTTCCATATGATACCTCTGCAATACTAAAGCTATGTACACTAGTGAAAAAAACACAATCAATGGATAAGTTCAGTAAAAACTGATGTTAGTATGAGCCATAAAGTTGGAGATACAGATAGCTAAAATGTAGGCAATATCTAACATTTTGTAAAAGTCCAGCTTAGCCCATTACTTTCTGTCTCCAAGCATCCTATTGGTCAGTTAATGATTGTAGCTGCCTAACTGAGCAACAGTACAGCTAAGAGACACCAAGGGGTGGGGGGTGCAGCCCAGGCATTCTTTTTACCTATCTCTGCAGATAACTCTGGAAAAGCTTAGCAGCGCATTTCAAAGTTTCAGCAAATGACATGTTTAGATTTACCAATAACTAAAAAGTGCCTATTGATGTGGGCTCCTACATTACATACCTGGTTAATGTTATGTGTGTGAAAATGGGCAAAACTGTAAATTATGGTAATGAAATATATAGTTCCAAAATATAGAGAAAATATTACTGGTAAGGCTAGAAAAAAGCAGACTGTCTAGAGATTGCACATATTAAAATGTGTTTGTAACCAACTTCCTATTCTTAATAAATTAGCACTGCCTCTCCAGTATACACTTCTGAATCCTATAAAGTGGTAGTGAAGACTGGCACATGTATCTTTTTTCGGCAGACTCAACAGATATCTGCATGGACTGAATATAACGACATATGAGTGTTTAAAAAGTATATTAGTTTTTGGCTTTCCCACAAATTCTTTTCTCTTCTAAGGGAACTCCTTTCGAATGCGATGCAAACACATTGATTTTATGTCTATTTATAATTCGGTCCCTAGCAAAGTCTTGCATTGAAGCATTATGTTCCACAGGATTTCCCAGTTGTAAAATATATGGAAATCATCAGTCATACATTTTTCTCAGATACTGGAGGTACAAATGCTCATTAATTTCCTTAACTGAAGGACTCCTAAAGGGAGGGGACATAACTAATATTTAGCCATGTAGGTATTCTATCTTTATAGAGCAAAATACTCACATAGGAGTTCTCCTAAAAAGGAACAACATGCAGATAACCAGCTCAACAATAAACCCGAAAGACATTCAATAGTTTCACTTAGAAAGATCTTCTGTTAGCTGTATGTCAGCATGACCTTTCTTTCCTTAAAACAATTTTCTGCAAATCATAGAGACAGAACTATGCCATTACAAAATGCTAGCAATATAATTTTTCTCTATAGCGTCAATATATTACAAAAAATGCTAAATGTTACCTAAAGCAGAACTCTAAATACAACTAAATACATAATTTATATGGAAACTTTTTTACCTGTAATTCTGTAAGGACTGTGTTACAATTCACACAACTGAACTGCCAGACAGGGTCATATATGCACCTCTGCCCATTCATGTCTTCCCAGCTAATTAGATTATAAAAGAACAGTGATGATGTTTTCCCTTTTCTGTTATTTTGTGTACATTGCACCAAGGGCAAGCTGTAGGTTTATTGTGGGCAAACACACACACACACACACACACACACACACACACACACACACATACTGGTGTCTACTACAAACTTAAATTGTAAATTGTATTAGATTGTGAATAGGTTTTCTGTATGTATTCACAAAGCTTCCTGCTTTATATTTCTGTTACATGTTAAGCTAAATTTTGATGATTTACGAACATTTAAACCATTCTATCTTTGGTAGCTATACATATGGATATGAGGTTGAATAAAAGCAATAAACTTACTTTAACCTATTGGTAAACCACATACTGTTAGGGTGTTTTTAGTATCATGTGAAAGAAAAGTAAATAACATTAACACCATACCTGCTTTATTTAGAACTGTTGTATTCTAAAATGTCATTTTTATTGGACTTACAAGGTTGTTATATAACCTGTGCACGTTCAATAGACCGCAATTAGAAGGTGTTATTGATTCCAGTAAACTAGATGCCAATATTTTTGCTGAGTATTCACAAGGAACAAATCAATCTATAGTTATTATTATGATATTATCTATTATAATAGCATGCATCAGATTTTTCTCCTGTTGACTTTGTTAATCAAATACATACCTAAGCAGTTAAAGTGATTCACACTAGACTCAGCATAACCCTTGTGTCAAACTGGACATAGGAAAACCAGTTCCTCTACGAATGAGGAAGGTTCAGGTGAACCAGAAAAAAATGCTTGTGGCAAATCCAGTTTGGCATGAGGTTTGGAAGAATCAATTTGTTATAAAGCTACAGAACTGCATGTTTTGTTTTTTTTTTTAAGGAAAAATAACTAGGTAGCAGAATAAATACAAATATTGCCTAATGCTGCCCAATCATGATATTTTAAACATTATAAAGAAGGACTTTATAAACCCTATTTGTAAAATGATAAACATTTTTGTTTCTTTAATACGTTTTTTTTTAATTTAAAGGAGGGGACCGAGGTGGTAAAGACTGAATTAGAATCCTGGAGCCTGCTGAGATACATACATCAAGTATTCCAGGAGGCTTTGGGCTGCTCCTTCTACGCATGCCCAAACTCAAGCATTTGCATGGAATGTAAAAAGAAAAAGAAAAAAGTGTCAATCTCACAGAAAGAAGAAGAAATCCAGGATAGTAAGGGACCAATATATTTTATATCATTGCACTGCAGCATTCTTTATGAGTCAGACACGGGTAAATCTCATTCCTATTGTCAAAGCAATGTGGTTACAAAATGTAAAATGTCAAGACTTGTAAAAGAAGCCAAAATTGCCTGTTACGCTCAGTGGTTTCTTTTTACTGACCTGCACATCACTAGTGTGTCCTGCACTGATGTAGGAGCTGGCAGAGGTAAACCACAGTGCACAGCAGGTTACCAGGTAAAAGAAGCAGTAGACAGTGTGTCAGATGTGAATAGTCTGTTGCTTTGCTAAAAATGGCAAATACTAGAAGCATGGGTATTGTTTCCTATGAATATAAAGCCATTTCTTTTGTAGGTTCTGGTTTATTTATTTAACAAAGCGACAGAGTCATTTCATTTCAGAGATTTATACTGGATTGACACCAATACAAATGGCAGTAATTCTGACACTTCTCATGACATCTCAGATCTTCAGAATGTGACAATAATTCTTATTATACTCTAGGCTAAAATATTGCTTTCTTTAGAATTGGCCACGCAAACATGTTGTGTGCCACTGGCTACCTACAGGCAGTATACATTTTATATGCCACCACTTGTGTGTGCACAATATGTGCCACACACATACCAACCAACCAACCATTCACATATATACTGCATGCAGCGTTCTCTCCAGCCCGTTTTAGCTAAGTAGACCACCTGACACGTTTTAGTAACCACCCGACTATTTTTGGGTAGTTAGTGAAGAGTTGGGTTACAATACAAGGGCTGCCACTTGCCTACAGCTTCATCCCACCTATTCTAAAGCAGACCTAAACTCAGAATTTATACTTTACATAAAGGGGTAAACATTTTTATAGAAGGTAATTTTTAAGTCTTGATTGTCACGCATCCTAGGATGCTCTTGGCTGCTCCTTCTGAAAGATTGCTGATCTCACTGTGAAATTTTTTTTTCCATTGAAAAAAGGGCTCCTTCTGCGCATGCCCTAGTCTCTGGAGAAGGAGCCCTTTCAACAATGGAAAAAAAATTGCCAATCTCACACATGCACAGTGAGATCAGCAATCTTTTTTTCCAATCTACATAAAAACCCCAAAAAAGAGAGAAGATGTCGGCGCCCGGAACTTCCTGTGCGCTAGGCTGCAGACGGATACCAGGATAACTTGGGACACCATGGAAGAAACCTTCCAACAGATAGACTGATCTGCGAGATTAAAGGTAAGTGTGCATTTTTTGGGGGGGTTTAGTCCCACTTTAAAAATTCTGTGTTGACCACTGTGCATGGTCGACTCAGAAACCAATGATTTGCCTAGAGTAAATTGCGTGCATGGCCTGACTGGCTGAAGATCCCCAATCTCACTTCCAGTGTACTGGGCATGACAAAATATCATAATAATTAGGTCCCATAGCTGGATAGCGAAATTGTGTTTAACTTGAGTGCATCTTTAACATACCCAAATAATTTCACTAACATATTAACCATCACAAATAATAACACAATACAAACTAATTTATGGAAATCTTAAGCAATTATTTACAAATATTTGATATTTTTTGGCTTCATTACACAGTAATTCTATTCTTGGAATTTTAGGAAAAAAAGTTGTGAAATGTTAGGCATTATCATTTTTGAAATTTGCCCACTTAGAGAATGCTTACTTTTCAACCGTATTTTTGATGTTATTATCACAATTCAGGGTTAAAAAATTGTTAATCATCCATCTAGAAACGGATTTTGTAAGCCAATTACAAGTTCAGCAACTCTATGATTAAATGTAATTGCCATTACAGAGCAGGGCACTACTTGCATTAATATTTGTGGGAATGAGGAGACAAACATGAATTTATGTCAGCGACTTGTAACAAAAAACACCAAGGAGGACAATCTTTCGGGATTAAACTGCCAAGGTTACAACCGGAGCTAAATATTGACAGGCAAACAACTGTACAACGCCTACATTTTCATCAAACAATTATTTTATTGTGTAAATAGAACAAACTGCAGTGCTAACACCTTTACAGACACACGTGCAAAATGAAATCATTTCCAGAGAGATATGAAGGTCAGAAGCTTCATCCTTTATAAGATATTTAGATCATTTAGGAGAATTGAAAATATATGTTGTATAAATACCATTTTTAAAATGGAAAAGTGAATTAGTTTTCAAATAAAAAAGGCAACAATTGTCCTTATTCTCAAAAAATGCTGCACTGGTAGTAATGTGTGGTTAGGGTAGTTGTTGTTTATTACTAATATTACACTTTTAATGATTTTTACACCTAAAATGGCCAGGTGGCAACCCTATGAGGGATCCTTCCCCAAGTTATCTGTAGCCATCGTTTTTTTTTAAACTTTTCTGTGCTACAGGTTGTTCTAAAAAGATCAAGTCACAGACCTAAGGTCCTACTAAGTCCTAACTAAGGTCCAATATTTACCAGGAAACCAGAAAAAGACAAACACAAAGAACACTAAACTGAGACGCACCCTGCTAGGTGTAGGTTAGATATGCACACACATATACACACCCTATTAATCAAAATTATTTTCGGTCAGAAAGACAAAAACAATGTGCTAAAAGAAATAAAAGACAACAGTCAAATAGAAGCACACTAAGTAGCCCTTGGCGTGATAATTCGCATGCTGCTGTGGTAGGTGAAACCTAAGGATGAGGAGGATGAAGATGTTCTGTTTGGGTTGGCTGAATTATGAGCGCATCCTTCCTCTTAGCGTGTTTAATGGTTCTATAAAGTCCGTGCACAGAATAGTCTGATTGGGTTAGATTATTACCCCTGCCTCTAGTTCTGCTATGCACAGGGTTATAGGTAGCTGATATCGAGAACAAAGTGAGGTATTCATATTAGCTGTATTCCAAAATACATTTAATTGTTTTTAATAAACACACAGCAGTTACAACTTTACCAGTTTCCTTCCTGTCCTCACATTCACAAGCAAATTAGTTAATAAGCATTGCATAAAAATACTTCAAGAAGTGTAACTGCAATAAAGAGTCACTGTATCATCAAATCCTTTTTTGTTGTTGTCACAAAGAAGAGAACAGCGGAGCCATAGTGTTTTGGAGGCACATCATCAAGAAACACTGCTATGAACTATAGCCTTTGGCAGCTGCATGTTTATAGATAATGTCGCAAAGTTGTGGTGATAGTTTATTATTTTCTTTTAAAATCTTTCAACACTTTTTTCCACAGCTTTTTTGGGTCTGTTAATTACTACTATATAACTCCTTGGGGTCTCCTCATAAAGCAGTGAATCTGGTGGAGGATCAAAGACTCCTAATCAAAACAAAGGACCCAAAAGATTCTTTATCAGGGAATGTTAGGTGACTATCAGACTCCCTTCTTTATAAGACTATTATTGTCACATGTGCCATTATTGGATCAAATACTAGTATAAAGGGCAGAATGGTGGTATTAATTGTGTTAATTGTCATCTGTACTTGGGTTTTTAAACCTGGTGCCTTGGTTAGCTCTCAGCAACTAGTTTACACAAAACCTTGAGGGGCCATCATTTCCTTCTGGCACTTTGTTGACAGGGTACTTTATAAACATATATATATATAAAAATATATATTTATATATATTTATTTATATATATACACATATATATGTTACTTTATTGTAAGGAACACTCTATTGTCTCTAAAATATCTTTTTTAACATATAAAGAAAAGAAAAATGCAAGACAGAGCATACATTCTCATTTATAAATTCTCCTACTCATTTATAGAATTCAGCTGGTGGGAAGTTTGTTCTTTGACTAAAAGACAGCACTGTGTGCAGAAATTTAATACTTAATATGCCTGGTAAGCCATTGGAAAGTATTGTGTATTTCAGAAAATGTACTTCAATAAAATCCCAAACTTGATTGTCAATTTAAAAATGCTATGGCATTAAAATGCTCAGACCAATCCAGATAACTGCCTTTTGGCTTTGATGGCAGTGGAAATCTAGTGCTAGAAAGAGAAAGGTTGAGCGTGACACCAAAATAACTAAACGGCTCGGGTGTTTGATTTATTGCCTATTCACACAGTTATCTGCATGTTTGTTTTTGATGTATAAATGAAACTATTAACACTGAAAGATCAACTTTATATTCAGACAATTAGCATTTATTTTCTTCATCAATGGCAGCTTTCATATTCTCTCAATGGTAGGTTCACTTTACCAGCTAAGAATCACTGTGTGAGGGATATTAAATTTGACACCATGCACTTATTCGGAAAAAGTCATCAGGGCCAAGTGGTAAGTTAATAGTGTGGTTCAGTAGTGGGCTGTGGGCAAATAACTTCTGGATGGGTGGAAAATTTTTAAACGTCTGAATGTTAATCGTTTTAATCCTTTTTTTTAAGAATCTCCATTCCCTGAAAAGAGGAAGCCTTCTAACTGATGTAAAGACAGAGAATTTAGTGAAAGAATGCAATACAGAAGTTGTGACGTATAATTATATTAACTGCTGTTTGTACTTTAAAGTCCAGTGACTTCATTATTCCAAATTCTCCTCTCCCCCACTTTATGCTTGTTCACATTTCCTCTCCTGTCCTTATTTAAACTTACAATGCTCAGCTTCATCAGTAAAGCTCTTCCAAATGGATGAAAACAAACTGCAAGATTAACGGGTTGTGGTAACACGAGAAATATATCTATATGGAAAACAGAGAAACGGGCAGGAAACATTGAGAGGTGTTTTGAAAATGTAAAATGTCACATCCTTTCTAGAAATACCTAGGACTAAAAATGTGTGAGTGTGAACAAATGCAATACAATTTACATCAAAGGATAATTTATGTGACCTACTGGAGGACCTCACATGGTAGCAATTACAGAAAATAAGACCTGATGGTCAGTATTTGCTTTATATAAACAATTCAGACTGTTAGGTGTTGGTAAAACTGACTATAAAGTCTACTTATTTTAATCAACCAGTACACATTAAAAAAGTATAGCCACAGCTAAAAGGTATAATGCATCAGACAAAAGAGTATCATAGGAAACATTTAATTCAATGTTAGCCATATCTTCAGTATCAGGATTTTAGTTGTGGTTTATATGGGAGAAGCTGTGTTACAACACCAAAATGCTCAATACCGGGGGAAAAAATAGACAAAAGCGTCCCTGCTTTTCCTGTGCATAGTAAACATTTAGACTCCTCTTGCTAATTTTCCAATCAAAAAATAGAAAAGAAAAGAAGAATTCTAACCAGCAGTGAATAATAAATATGAAATGTATCTGGTATACAGGTCCTACCTGTTCTGCACCTTCTTAAAGAAGAACTAAAAGAGGGAAAATGTGATGCTAGTGTAGATTTGGGTAGAAGGGGTTTTTGGGTTATATGTCCAAATTTGCCTGAAATCTTTATACTTTGTGGGCACTATCTGCAGTGCATATGCAGCACTATCCCAGCCCCATTATGGATTCCTTTAGGTATGCTGTGGAGCATGATGCAGATTTATTTGATTTAATGTACACTTGACTTGGGGGGAAAATTGGGGCTGTCACTGCAGACCTTTTTCTAAAGTTCGCCGTCCACTCCATTTGTTGGTCAGTGAAAATAATAAACCAATTGCATCAGTACTACAGCCAGGCATTTTTAGAAGTGGCACAATTTGAGTTTCCATTTTTTTTACTACAAGCTAAAGCCTATTCTTTTCAGCAACTGTATTCATTTAAGCTTTACCAGCAGTTTTGTGGCTTTATAGTATAATATGTGGAGAGTCTACACTTTGTTTTTGTATTTCTTGAAGGGCTACAACCATATTTGGTGTTTGTACACATGGCCACCTCAAAGTCAACTGTTGCCAAAATGCAATAAAAGACACGCAAGTTAGAAATGATCTTTCTCCATACTATATATATATATATATATATATATATATCAAGCAAAATTTACAACAGCCACGCAGTCATATTTTAGGTGAGAACTGGCAAGTTGCTTGGAGTATGAAGTTAACCACAAAAGCTTTAATTCTTCTTGATTTGCACAAAGCCAAACATAGACCATATACAGTTCAGCCAATATTGTGAAATGGTTACATGTACCTTATTCAACAAATTCATGAACTAATAAAAAAAGTGCAGGACGGACTGTGTTTGAACCCATATCTTCAGCCCACACTCCGTCCTTTATATGTTTTAAAAGACTATCTTACAAGTATTTCGGTAGGAAGGGTTTGCTTACAATAAAGGAAGGTTCACAGGATGGTGGGACTCTGAGTGATAATGTTCAGTCAATGAAATATATTTTCCTCTTGACAATGAATAACCTTCATGTAGCTGATCTCTACTCTTCAAATAATACTTGCTATCACATCTTGCTGTGAAACTCTGCTATAAATATTTGCAATCCCCCAGCTTTGAAACTAATCCAAGAGTCATGCTGATTCATCACTAAAATACCAGAAGCCTTATTTTTACTATACTTCTCCTGCTAAGTCTGAACCGCAAATGCACTGTGATCTCATACACATCCATGTACTTTGGACCCGAAGCCTGATTTTGAGAAAATGAAGCTGAATTCTTTAAAACTATCATTAAATACAGCACTTCTGGGAACTAAGCACAAAAGCCTAATTATTAGACAGATTTGTAGAATTAGTGACAAAATAATTTTAGTACTCAGCGACATGCTAAACTGCAACCAAGAAATGTATTTCTCTTAGGAATTACTACTAACATTTTATAAGAGTAATCCCAAAGCAAACATTAATATTCTACCACATAGTTAACAAATTAGAAAACAGTTTATTAGTAGAGGATGGTCATTATATGCTTATTTCACACAACAGGCTCACCTACCCAATAAAACAGATTTTCTCAGATCTAAATCAGATCCGGAACAAACTACTGGAGCCGGAGCCGCCAGAGCAGCATGCGGCTCTTGAGCCTCCTCTTGCTGTGGCTCCCTGAAGGGAAATCCCTCTCCTCCACAATGCATACTGAGGAGAGGGAATGTTCCCTATTTACCCCGGCAGCGGAAGAGTTAACACCAGCCGTGGTAAATAGGGAATTCCTTTCAGGGTGTGTTTCTGGTGGGGGGCAGAACCATTAGGGCAGGTCTCGAGAGAGAGTCCGACCTGGTGTTCTCCTGCCCACCCCTGAAATGGCCTAGGGACCAAAAAAGTTTGATGACCCCTGGTATAAAGCAATGCACAATCAAGACAAATGATAATTAGATCATATCCAGTTAAAAAATGTTGTAGTTTACCAAGTTTAATATGACACATTAACTTTTACTATCTTACCGTAAAAATGGATAGTTGCTGATTGATGACTTCAGTTTCCATTCCAACAGGACCTTGTGATTCTTCATGTTCTTCTACTTTCCCAACTTCATCAACAAAATCTTTCAATGTGTTGTAAAAGTCTTTCATTCTGGTAACAGTTCCATCAATGTTCTCTTCTCTACATTTTGCCCGATCCAGCAGTTTACTGCATTGTTTTCTCAATGCTTCTAGGTCCCTTTTAATGCCAACAAGATCAGGAGATGTTTCAGAGGTCAACATCATCTTGCAGGTCTTGTTAGCATTATCATTCGTTGTTATAAGGTCTCCCAGCTTCTGTATGAATTTGCCAATGTCCTTTTTCTGAGCCTGTAGTGTATTCATATCCCTTGCAACTGGTGACATACTGTCAAGCTCGTCATCTAATTCTGCAAACTGAGAAAACATCTCTCGAATACTATTTTGAAAATGTCCAATTCCTTGTAACTTAGTTTCTAAGAAGGAACATTTTTCGTTTACTTGTTGGCTGATAGTGTTGTGCTTCTGCTGGAGGGATTCGACTTGAAGGAGTAGATCAGAAACACCCTCAGCATCTGTGGCATCTACTACAATCTCTTGGGCCAATTTTACAGAATGCTGTATTTGTGGCTGTAGACTTTGAAGGGCTTTCTGTTGCGTTTGCATGATTGTTAGATGCTTGTTACTACAGGCTTGGGTACCAAGAGTCTCATGTACATCTATGTGCTCCTGAGCCATAGCCAGTTGCTTCTCAGCTTCTTTAACAGATTCTTGAAAGTCTTTGAGCCGCAGTGCCATGTTCTCAAGGGAGTCTCTTTTATTATGTAAACTATCAATAAGTGATTCTACCTTAACATTCAACATTGCACTCTCTTCTTTAACTATGTCTTGATCTGTTTCACATGAGTTTAATAAACTATCTGCTGCACTGTTTAACATTTCCACCATTCCACGCTGCTTGTCAACACTCTTTTGTAGAGCTTTTACTTCTCCAATTGCATTTTCTATTGCTGCGGGGTCTGTGGAAAGTTTAACTGAAAATACTTTATTTTGATACTCTTCAATCCAAGGCTGTATGTTATCAACAATGTCTCTGTATTTCATAGCTTTGTGCTGGCAATCCAATAAATTGTTTTCCCTTTCTAACACTTTTTTATTAATGTCTTCCCAGCTAGATTTAAGCATTGAGAGATGGGACTGAAGTTTTGACTTCTCTTCCCCTTCTGTTTTTTGTAAAAGATTCTCACCCTCTGTTATGATCTTTTCATAGGCACCATGTTGGGCATTCACTGCACTCTGTGCTTGTTTTGTCTCTTTGATTAATGACTCCAAGACCTCAAGCTTGGCTGAGATAGGTGCTGCCTCGTTTTGCATTTTTTTCTTGCTCTCCATCCAAGTCTGAAAATCTTCAGACATCTGATGGAATTTTTGAGAACTAGCAAATGCAGACTGCAACTGTTCAACCTGACAACCTGTGGGTTAAAATATATGTTGTTAATAGGGACAAAAACACACATACATATACACACACACAATATACATTAAATTATGTTATGCCCTATGGATCTTATGGATTTAACTTGGTTGTTTGGTGTTTCACACATTAATATTTGAAAAAATTGGGTACTCAGATTTCAGATTTAAAGTGTTGTAGCCTCCCAGTTACCTAATTAGAATACCTACAGTCAAAATGCACTTGGCCATTTTACCTAAAACAAAATGCTTACGATACATACCGGTAGCTATATGTTATTGATATGTATTGTGCCAGAAAGTGGAATATTAAATAGGTATTGGAAATAAATTTACCAGGACATGTAGCTGCTAGAATGTCTGTGATGAAGACCGTAACATACATTCATTTGGTGGGCTAGAAAAATGGTTTAGGAATTGTTCAATATATCAATAATTTATTACTTGGCAATGGTAAAGCAGAAATGCTTGCTTTCTTGCAGCTGCTGCAAGGGACGAATGTGGTATTAACTGCTCCTGGGCAGTCATTACTATGCTTTTGTAAATTAAAGGAACAGCAGTTTGTACCCATTGTGCATTTGATACAGGTAAAGCCACAACCAGCAATTCACAAATTATAAAAGCTTGTTTAGCCATAATGGTAGGAACATTACTCCAATAAATGCAGAGTAATGTGTCACATAATAAGAAAGTTTTCATGTGACTGTATAAAGCAGGGGTGTCAAACTCTGGCCCACAGGCTCTATGTGTGGCAACTAAACTACATGGCACATCTGCATGTTTAGTGCGGAAACAAAAAGTCACCGGAAGCCAGGGAGTAAGTTATTTGGCAAAAGAGATATTGCTATTCTGGTAAATAATACTACCTCCTAGTCATTTTTTCTCAGTTTAGGTCCCCTTTAAGATGACTGATCTCCTTTCCTAGATGGAGGAATAAATTAGCAGGGTATCTAAGGAAATATGTGATTATCTAACTGTATTCCTAAATCCAGCATGGTGTAAAACTTGTATGAATAAATCTAGCTGACTAGTGTTGTCTGAAATATGAGCTAGCTTCTGATTTTATCAGACTCTTTCTGTTCACGGCAATTAAGCTGCGGAATGTTTTATTAGGAACTTTAGGAATTAGGAATACTTTAGTGAATGTATGTATGTTTTTTGGAAACTATTTTTGATGTATTTCATAATGGCCTTACTACAGGGACCTAAAAAGTATTCTTTTTTCCCAACCTAATGGAATTTGTTCACTCTGTTGACTCACCAGCTTTGTTTGTGTTAGTATTTGATGCATTATTTTTGGAGCACTATGTAAATCACTGAAGTCACATCAGCATTTAGGCATTTAAAAAATCTGTCTAAAGATTTTGTTGGAGGGCATGAAACTAACCTGCTTTTTCTTTCAAGTCCATGAATGGCTTTATAATCATGTCCATTTGTCTTTTCAGTTCAGCTTTCAAGTACTCCTCCACCACAAGATGTGACAGCTCGTCACAAAGGGCTTTAGCGCAGTCAATGTTGGCCATCTCCAGGTCTAGTTCTTCCTGTACCTTCTTTGCATTGTCCATCTTCTGTTTTACAGCATCAGGGTGAGAGCTTACTGCCATATTGCTCTTCAGTTTGTTATTCAAGGCACTTAGTTTTTCAGAAAGGCCATTTAAAAGGCTTTGGTAGTCAGTGCTTTTCACAATAGCTTGGTCAATTCTGTCACATCTGTCATTCAATTGTCCGCTCAGGTTCTCCCATTTACATGCCACAGCTGCCAACTGCTCCTTTACAGCCTCATCACAGGGAGAAAGCTCTCCTGGTCGGCTTAGAATTCTCTGCCCTGTACTGTTAAGTTGTTCATACTGTTGCTTTCGAGCATCAAACTCTTTCAGAAGAATCTATCACAACAAAGAAAAAAAGAGCTTTACAATTTAAAACACAGTTTCGGCAGGTCAGCCTAACAAAGAATAAAAAATCTCACAACAATCTCTGGATCTTTGCTAATGTGACAGTTTTAAAGATCTTTGCTCAGTATCACTAACAATATGATATACAGTAGAACCAAACATTATTAAAAATCAACAGATCACTTGTGTCAATAGGATTTCATAAGCAAATGTGAGTTCACAATTTATTAAATATAATTCCAATTTTAGACAACTGGCACATGGGAACTGTGAATTTTGACTGGTTGTTTGCTTTAACTATGCTATTTACTAAAAAAGTACAGAATATTCATTTAGCTAAGTGAATGGCTCTGATTTAATAAAGCTTTTCAAGGCTGGAGAGGATAGACTTTTAATAGTGAAGCTGGGTGATCCAGCAAACTTGGAATAGATCTGGTTCAGGATTCAAAACATTTGCTAGCAAATAGCAAATGACATTGAGGAAATCCATGCAGGTTTGCAGGATCACCTAGCTTCACTGATGAAAGTGTATCCTCCAGCCCTGGATAGCTTTAATAAATCGGGCCCAATGCATTGGAACTGTGGTAACTCATTTACCTAATCAAATGTAAAGCAAAATATAAAAAACAGGATTTTTTGGATTGGATGATAGAGGAGAGCACAGATTTCCTTTACTTTACCTTACTCACTAAGCTATTTAAAAAGTCTCTTTAATAAACCAACCCCCAAAACTTGCACTGTATCAAATAAGCACAAGGATAACCAAATCCAGATGAGTTTTCCACAACCATTTTTACAATATATGTCCAGTGCTAGCCATCACAAAAACATCTAATGAGTCACTGTACTTGTTGTGGTGAGCTTTTAGGAACCAATGAAAGGAATATTTGTTGAACGTCTAGTGTTTGTGGCAGATCACAAGTAGCATTAAAAATTGCAGAGGATGAGCTCATGTGAAACACATTTACTAATTTGTAGACATACATCTGGGGGGTTTAGGGATGCAGAAAACATTGTTATGCTGCAGATGAAACACATATCTATGGCATGACAGCCAAAGACAAAGTAAGCTAAACTAAAAAACGGTGTGCTCACATTAGAAACACAGAACAATATAGACTACGTGTAACAAAATCATACGAGAGCTGTTATTCACTACTGAATCACCCCACAGGAAACACAGGGGGGGTATTTTTGTTTTAATGGAATGATGCAGTTATGGCCAAAGTGTAAAGCAACAGACAAAATCATTACTCATTTTAGTGATGTGTATAATTTAGAACTGTGTCGTTCAATATTGCCACGAAACAGTGGAAATATTTTTTTCTATATTATAGTTATACAATTTTTTGGGTCTGCCAATTTAGGTAATTTTCATGATGACAAATCCAATTTTACAATGTACAAATAGCTATCAGGGCACCCATTGATATTGAAGCTTTATATGTATGTGTGTACATCAACATTTGTGCAAAATCTGGTAGCCCAGTTTGTGGTTAGGTAGGTTTTTTTAGATCCGAGTTTTATTAATAGTCTCAGAGGGGTACAAATGATTTATATATGAACAGAAACAGAATAGTAACATACATCAATTAGAAAATAGAAAGAATAGTAAGAACAAAATAGGTCTGGGTAGCTTCCACTATTTACATCATGTCAACAAAACTGGTAGACAATGGTTAAGGTAAAACATTTTGAAGTACACAAGATGTACTCAATTTTTATTTAAAAACAAACAGAATGCAAGGATAGGAAATACCCATGATATTAAAAAGATATAGGTTACTTTCACCAAAAAAAGCAGAGAAAATGCAGAAAGGGAAGGGAGTGAGTGAATAAGGGAGTTATATTTTTGTGTATATAAAAGGCATTAGGAGTGGGTAAAGCTGCCTATGCTAACTTTAACAAGAGTGCTGACCGACATCTTAACTGAATTCTAATCCAGGTTTGAGCTCTGCAGCCATCTTGATTGGTCAGACTGGAATGATATATAACTCCCATGCATGTGCGCAGGAGGTATGACAGGATTGTACACATGCGTTCGCATAGCATGTCCCTCTTGCATTAAGTTGCCTGTCTGGGTTGCAATTTTTTAATATTTCAGTTTAGTTCCATCTCAAGTGGTATGTTATAACCTATGTTTGATTCTACATTTGCTTGTGTGAGTTACCTATCCAAACCAAATATTTACTGAAGCTATGTGTTTCCAAAGTTAGAGATATTTTTATATTTAGTAATAACCTAATCAGAACAGTCATCATGAACTTTTATTTATTTTCATTAGCTATATTAAGTTTTTGTTTTGTTTGTTTTTTTAACAAACGCATCTTTACCATGTAAAGTGGTTGTGAGGGAAAATAAAGATACCATTAGCAACATCTTATTTTTAAAATACTGTTTGCTTGCTTGCTCATGGTAATACGCAGGATTTAATACATAAAAAAATAAGAATTCAGATGGGGAGCTTTGGCTTTACTTGCTTTCTACATTTGTTCCAGATTAGTGAAATAGGAAATATTGAAGTCACAGTTAGATATGTAGCATTTTCAACAGTTTCCCTTTAAAAGAGGTCTGCTTGGACAGATATTTAGAAGCTGCTAATGCCGACTAATATGGGTTCAGAGTCTATTATCTTTATTCTGTCTTAACATTTGCTTAGTGATCTGATGTCAGCAAAGGCTGGGTACACAGTAATGTTTTGTATACTAAGACTGTTTTCACTGAGATAACGTGGCCAAATGCTACACTTACTGCCACCTCAGCATTAGGAAAAGAAAAACCTAAATCACAACTCTAAAACGAATCACAAGATAATATTCTGTGACTACTACAATTGTGGTTTCAGGGTAAAGAGTTATACAATATTTATTGCAAAATCTAGATATGTAGTTCACAAACAATGTGAGATAACCAGGAAGTGTACAGTAGAAAAATAGGGTTATTGATATTTTGGGTTATATGGCATTAATACTTTAATTGATCTCCTGCATATTACCAGCTATTGTGTTTAGGTATAAGCACCTTAAGAATGTGCACTTTGCAATTTTTACCAGTGACACATATATTTACACTATTTTCTTGGCTCCTTTTAAATAGTAATGATGACCTGCTGAGCACAGACAGAAAGCACAGAGAGTCCAGGACTCCCTCATCATCAAAGATATGTCTGCTTTTTAATACACTAACTGTTAAAGGAAGCTTTACATCTCCCTACACCAAATAATGAGAAACAACACATGTGACATGTTCTTGGCAGAAAATGAAAGAATGAACTTGATAAATCTGTACAAAATTCATCAGATGTGTGCTGCAAATGCTTGACTTACCTGAACTTGCTGTTTTTGAGTTTTCAGCATATTAGGGTCGATTGAAAGTGGTCCAAGTACACTTGCCATGAGTTCTTTCTCCACAAGCCATTGCTTTAACTGGGCCTCAGCAGCTTGAAACTGGGCCAGGTCATTTGATGATTCTTCCAAGATTTGCTGCCTTTCAGCTGTCTTCTTGGTGACCTCTGCCCAGGAAGATTCTGCAGAACCAAGACAAATTGAAAACTATTAGAAACAACAAACAGGAGATATTGACAGATAATCTAAAAGTCCATCCTTGGGCAATATCTGAAAAAGCACACAGATTCCTGTACACAGAAGATTTGGCACTGGAGCATGGTGAGTAAAAAAAAGGGAATTTTGTTTTTTTCTCCCAATGGCAGTAATTAGTGATAGGGGACGTGTTTTGGAGAAGGGACAACACAAAATTTAACTTTAAGTTTCAAAAGACAAGAATAGGGATGTTACCCACTGCAAGCCAACTGTTATTTTATAACTTGCAGCTGAAATGTTGCTACTTATGATTTGTGACTTGTTTGCTTCGAAATTCTTTGGAATCCCTTTTACTACTAACGACAATTATGCTTTTAAACAATTTGAATATATTGTCTACTTGAACAGTGTTGTTTCCATTGGAAAAATTGGTTTTACATATACTTTATTTACCTTATTCGATTACAATAAATTATACAAACACATTTAATATGCACATACATATTCTGTTCTTAAAATAAAGAACTACTAGAGCCAGGAGGTGCAAAAGGGGGGGGGGGGGCAAAAAGCTGAAACATTTCCACTTACAATAATGAATTATTCTGACAGTTGTGATTGGTAATCATTGCCCTTCAGGAAAGGTCAACATAGCCTTGACCATCTGGCATAAGCACATTCATTAAACAAATAATGAAGCTGATTTATCAAAATCGAAAATCTTAACATAAAAAATGTGTGAATGGTAACTTTAAATCTCCAATTTGAAACATGAACTTTTCTTCACTTCAAATACCCAGTCATATGAAGATACTGTTAAAATGACTGGATAAATGGAATGAATATTTGCATAATTTTATTTAATAAAGATTCTTCACTCCTTTTGTAAATCAGCCTAATAATCTAATTTTCATTACCAAAAGACATTAGATTTATTTATAACACTGCAACAAGTAGGGAAAAAAATCAGGAGGGTTTATGACCTAGATTAAAAATCTATATGTGCCTCATAAAACGTAGCTTTCATGGTAACCGGTTTTGAAAATTAAAAACTATATTTTCTATTTTCTATTTATGTATATTTTTTTGAAGCAGATACCAGTCCTAGATGTAGGCATGGTGGTCACATACACAAAGTTTACCCTACAATTATGTAATTACTCATCAATGCCATTAAAGTTCATACCCAGCATTAGTATAAAATGTAAAAGGCTGAATATGCACATTACATTTCCTCTGGTCAGAAGATGTGGGACGCAATTTGGGAGAGTCCTGTGTACTGGAATTTAACACAGAAAATTATAGACAGTGGATGTCTATTCCAATAACTGCCATGACCATGCTTTTTTATAACAGCTTGGATTTGTGCAGTTCATCATTTATCTTGGTCAGTTCCTGTATTCACTGTATATAACCAGTTCTGTGCTCAGCATATTGGATTCACTACAGCTCTGTCTGTGGATTAAGCTAATACATCACAGTGTAAATAAATCTATGAAATTTGGCCTGACAATTTATACATATCTGTCTTTTCAGGATTATTCTTTTCATATATTCTAATAAACTGGTATTCTATATAAATCCCATATTACAAATTACAATGGTAAATGGTGATATGTCTCATTTGGGAGCTCAGAAAATTCCCCCAGTTTCTTTTAGCAACAGCTATAGCATGTGCCATCTACATGTCATGTCCAAGTAACTAATGTTAAGTCAAATGACAGGGGTGCTTCTCAATTTATCTGGGCCACAGTGCATAAAAAGAGACAATGGCTGATTATTAGTCAATAATCCTTCTTACACAGTGAAGCAGGTAATGATTGGCGATAAAAAAAAAAAAAAAAAACAATGTGGTAATGGTATTGCTAATGTAGGTTAGACTAGGAGGACCAAGATTGGAGCTGCATGGGGCTTTGGACATCCCAATGGGTGACAACAGTACTATATATGTATTTTAACTGTATTTTTTATCATATAATATATTATTCTCCATATAATACCGATAAACAAAAGCTAAACTTCAGGTCTACAATTTATTTTGCACACTGGTAGGTAACCTTCTACTGTGCTGGAAGTGATCACTCCCTTTTCCCTGAACACTGTGACTTCCACACAAGCATTAGAAGCTGCAGCAGGTACCTTGAGCCCACCCCCGGTCTGATGGACTAATAGTATTACCCAGCCACTCCTCACTGTCTGTGCTCCCCTGGCCCTCCTGTCTCAGCTATTTGCCTTCTGTCCAGTCAATCATTTAGTATCAACTTTATGTGGCTGGCATTTCCTGCTGCTGTGTGCATGCAAATAAAGCCTGTCCAGGACTTGCTATACATAAACGGTGTGTGAGAAGGAGTACTGAAAACTAACAAAAGTCCCTGTTTATAATATTGCTGTCATGGTTTTTATTTCACACAGACTTCTGATAAACTTACATTCAGTGAAGTCTCAAAGCATTGCCTGCACAAACACATACACAAAACAAAAGTGCTGAGGTTGTAACTTCTTGTGCTGTCAGCAGTGGCAGAGGACAACTGATAACAGAGATTACTGAAAAACTGTTTGGAGAGATTCAGACATTGAGACATTCTCAGCAGAAGAGGTTCAGAGTACGTTTTTAGTTTGCCCAAAAATTAGTGTTAAAATGGGTAAGGGTTTTTTGCTGATTTTAGTAAACAGGGGGGTTAAAAGTTTGCCGACTGCACACTATAATATACAGCACCCCTGCAGAGTATGAGAACCAGAGTCAGACTAATATGGGGGAATTTGTCACTGATCATCTAATACAGGGG
Source organism: Pyxicephalus adspersus (assembly GCF_032062135.1). Taxonomy (NCBI): domain Eukaryota; kingdom Metazoa; phylum Chordata; class Amphibia; order Anura; family Pyxicephalidae; genus Pyxicephalus; species Pyxicephalus adspersus. Next base: position 64,558,695 of record NC_092861.1, read on the forward strand.
TATCAAACTCAAATACACAGATGGCCAAAATTAAAAACTTAGACAAAGTTGCCGACCAACCTTAAAATTTACTGAAAAAATTGAGGAAATGTTTCCGTCTCATTAGATATAAACCCTTTTCATATGGAAACAAAGAGGTTTTGCTTAACATTCAATCTGAAACAAGCCTATAATAGAGAAAGAGGGCATACATTTTCTTTTTTATTTTATTTAGGAAAAAATCTTATGCCTCTTTCTCTATTTGTAGCCTTCTGAGTTAAATTTCAATTGTAACCTTTTTGCACAGGCTAACAATAATAATAACAATATTCTTCTATGAAAATCCAACCATTCAAGCCCATGCCTTGGAGTAGCAAGGTAAAGTATAGCTGCGGGGGAGTGCTGGAAATGCCGCACACGGCCAATGCAGGGCTAAATCTTATTGAGTGGGCTGCCGCTGAAGCTCCCTCTTCATTGAAATAACGCTGCTACTACAATTCCCAGCATTATTTGCGTCTTTAATACAGTCCAATGTGGGGCCATGCATAGGCAGAGCCCGCTGGTCAACAGATGTGAGTGATGCCGAAATTGTAGTAGCGGTGCTATTTCAATGCAGCGGCCGACCAGCTGCAGTTCTGAAAAAAGGATGTTGGGGGCGAGATTTGACCCCCGGGCCAGAGTTTGACACCCCTGATCTAATATGTGGAAGCAGTGTTAGGGTTTCGCTCAACCTAATCAAATCTATTTAAAGTCCTAGCATTCACCTAATTCTCCCTTTTAAAAAAGTGTGATTTTAGCTGGCACATAGTATCAGAATATATAAAAGGTATTAATATTTTCTTTGGCTTTTAAATATATCCATGGTTGGTTAGTGAGAAGGCAGTTTTTTTATGTTCTATCCCTACCTTAGTTAGAAAAATACTGCAGTGTCAAAAAATGATCTATAAAAAGAGTGTTTGTGTTATGAGGCTAAAGATCTGTTTTAATTTTCAATTTCCAAGAATCCAAATCTTGTAACAGGGATTAAAAGAAATAGTGTAAAAAGACAGACATAACTGTTTAATTGTATCTTTCTTCAATGCAGGGGTATTTGGCGTTAGGATGTGTAGACTGATGAAGCCTTGCGTCACAGAATTTTTTTTTTTTCCATTGTAAATTCAATAAAGCCTGATTAGTTCACAGTGTACACCTTTCCACAGTCTGATATTTCTGTGCAAGGAATTGTAAATTTATATAAATAAACATTCCTGTTCATTAATGTATGCTGGTAGTACCTTTCAAATATATTTAACATGTTTTTAATCACTAAACTTATGGGTGTTTACTTTCCAAGGGATTGTCTGAAGGTGTTTCAGCAAGTCAAATATACCTATTTTTTTTGCCATGTCCTCCCAGTGTTGAATATCAGGTGAACCCGGATTGTTCTCTATGAAACTTTTCAGCTTGTCTTTCAATGCTTCCACTTTGCTTTCATTCTGTTTTACTTCTGCTGCAAACACCTAAAACATGACAAACAAGAGCAGAACTGAAAAACATTTTTCAATACAAATACTTCTTCTTCCTACTACTTGTTAATTAATGACTAGAAACCCTGTATTTTTAGTGTCATCTGTTGGTAAAATCTGTCATTGTTTCTATCCCATATGATATTGAGTGAGCACAATTTATTGATAGACTTCAGTCTGCTAGGTAATAGTAAACAAAGTACAAATTCTATGGAAATGACCAGCAATTATTGTGCATTATTGCCCATAAATGTGTGCTTTATTAACACATACCAGAAAAGGCACATTATAATCACTGCCTAAGCATTTTCGGATAAATAGTAAGAACAGTTAATCTGATAGGTGTAAGTCTTGAACCTATAGTAGGAGTTAATAAAGCGGACTATTATAGGATCTGAGAGCATGGAATATTGGTCATGTTTGGGGAAAATGCTAATCTGGTAAAACAGGCACTGACCTTACACCAGTGGTGGGGTGACTGAGTGGATTTGACCAAGTTAGCTTTTTGATTGCTTTGTTTAAAAAAAGGTCCCACTGGTGTTATAGGAAATATGCAATAAGAACTAGTATGTCAATGAAGAGAAAGAGCAGTACAAATTTAATTTCCTGTAGAAAACCCCTTTAAGGACATGTGGGCCATAGCCAACAGCAACATTACCAACAGTTGTGTAACACAGTATTGCAATAACAGTTTAAAACATTAATGTTCAGTAAAGGTAACAGGGCAACGTACATTCAGTATTCCGTATAGCACTGTGTAGTTTTGTGGACTCAATGTCAACATGTCTGGGAGTGTCCACACTTCTTCCCAGTAGTAATATAGCGTGCAGTGGATGTTCTACTATTTACAACGGCTGCTTTACAGCTAATTTAGCCTGTATAGAAGTTAATCATGTGCAAAGAAGGATTTCACTAATTGAGTTATACATTAGTTACATTAGTGAATAAATTTGAGCAGCTGCCAAAAAGGAGATTTGCACAAAGATTAACCTCTGCTAAAGCATTAAGTCAGCATTAGCAGGTATTATTCACATTGTGCATATCAGACAGATCTGCTTCAGTGATTATACAAATGTTTGCATTTTAATTAACCCCTTCATAAACATTTATATATTTACAGAAAAATAAAGTGCATTTTTTTGTAATTACATTTTCATATTTAACCTAATAACTAAAGTATTGAAGTAAATGCTTAAAACATTGTGGAAATTCACCTTAAGAAATACTGTTAGATAAACACTGTTAATAAACACAGTGAGCTGATTTATTAAAGCTCTTCAAGGCTGGAGAAGATACACTTTCATAAGTGAAGCTGGGTGATCCAGCAAACCTGGAATGACTCTCTTAAAAGTAATTTGCTATTTCTTAGCCAATGTTTTCAATCCTCTCCAGCCTTGGAGAGCTTTAATAAATCAGACCCAATGATACTGTGTAACAAAAATGTTCACCTGAAAGTATGTTCTGTAACTTTCACATCTCTACATGCTTGCTTTTCCACATTTTAGTAATACAATTATTTTGGAGATTTGCAGATTAGCCATTACAGAGGATAGCTAGGGGCATTCATGTGTTCCGTGCTTGTTGCACACACAACCAAATGAGATCTGTGTACACCTTTTGTATTACATGTTAGAATCAAAACCGGTAAACTATATAGTACCTTATGCTGCTCAACATGGGCTCGCATCGATTCGCTATCTGTAGGGGCTTCCCATGATGTGGCAGTTGAGTGCATTTTCTCAAGCCACTGTACCACTAAGCTGCTTTCATCCTGGATCTGTTGCAGCTGAGAAAGGCGATCTTCCAGTTCACTGATTTTATTTTTCAGCAATTTTCCCAAATGTTCATAGCCTTCATTAACATCTGCCATCCCTTTCTGTACTACAGCCAATTCTACAGAACAAGACAAAAATTTAAAATAAATTCACACTTATCCATATCTGTTTTTTATGTAACTATAATAAAAATACAATGAACACTAATGATGGGATTCTATGACAAAAATGAAAAGTAAAAGCTTCAATAGTGTAAATCATTTTAACACAGATAGTAAATTAAGTTGACATGAAATGTTCTTTAATAAAATGTAACCAGGGATGAGATTTAAATTCAGGAGCTTTTTAAAAAACTATAATGCTTTATATAGCTTCAACAAATTTCACAGCCCAGTACTGCAGGAAATCCTTGGGTGCAACATTTCCACAGAATAGCTTGCTGTGATTGATGTGGATTTACAATGCTAGAAACATGATTAACATGAACCTACTTCTGGGAACATTAAAAAAACTTTATTTTTAAAATAGGTAAGAATGTGTTTTATTTCAATAAAGAACTTTTTCAAGTTGTATGTGAATTTATTTTTTTTAACTCATTGTATGATTGAGAGAAGATGGTTTGCAATACCACTATATAAAAAAAGCAGGTATTAATGCTTCTAATACTAGCAGAGCAAAGTGACTGGAACTCAATTCTCCCCATATTTTTTATGGGTTTCCCTAGGTAAAGAAATACAATACTTGGGGTATGCAAACTAGCCTTCGGGTATATGATAGCACGATTGTGTATACATTAAGGCAGTAAACTCTATTGAAATGGCTATATTCATTTGTTTAAATTATTCGTAAGCCATTGTTGAGTATGGTGCTTCCTTATAATATTTTCCTACTGTATTAGGGAAAAAATATAAGAAAAAAAGGATGAGTGCTAGTAGATCATTAAATCAATAAACTCAAATTGTCTACAGCAATAGGGCAACATGGTAGTTGTAAGCAACTATTATTGCTCCATTAGTATTATTGTATTTGTATTTGTAGCTGAATATGTAAAAGTTTGATTTTGGATAATTTGTAAATTATTAAAACCTTGATTATTAGCTAGCTAAAACACAACAGCATATTCACTGCCTCATCCTGAAAATGGAAAGATTTGTAAGGCTTTCTAAACCAGCAGTTCTGTTGACAAGTCACAAGACTCAGCAGTTAGTTTTTTGTACTGACACAACAACATCTCCATCTAGTGGTATTTGAGAAAAATTAACAGGAGGAACTGTATAAGAATGCATCACCTAAAACACTTCACATGAAATATTTCTAAGGTAATAACAGTACTGAAGTATACTTATGATGCCTAAAAGCTCTAGTATCAGTCTTTATTTCTATCTGTGTGGAGCCCCTTAGCTTTAGCCTCCCCTGAGATGAGACTATCCAGGAGATGTTCCTTCTTGGCCAAGTTAATTTTAAGTCTTCAGCTGTAGCTGCTAAGCCTAGAGAATATTCTATTGAAAAATGATAGTGTCTCTATTGCCCACTGACATTTGCTAAGGGTAATTATGGGCACACATACTGCCTGGTTTTTAGCATACATGTTATTTTAAAATTATTTTAGACCAGACCTTGGTAACTTTATAATGAACTTGTGCCCTGACAGGATAAGTATTACATATTTTAAACAAGCAGCAAAAGCATGTTTCAACAAACTCTCATCAATCTTTGTATCTATAAGCAATGTAAGAAAAATAATACACACAACAGACATTCAAATCTTAGTTTTCTTCTATGAGAACATATTTTGGTGGGCTACCAGGCTAATGTAAAATGTGAGCAGGTGTTTCTGGTTCTAGCAGATGTTTCTGGTTCTAACCCTGTAATCTTTGAGAAATAACAATTTCACATTAAAGGCATCTAGAGAGGTTGAGAGTTGTATATTTTAAGTCCCTTTTAGGTCCTTAGTTTTTGGCAATATTATGTGAATAATTTAAAGTCCATAGTCTGGGGACATCTGCACTTTAGGTTTTGCAATACAGAAGTGTAAGCATTTGTTTCTCAAGCATCTTACCTTTATTTGTTAAATTTTCTTTAACAGATGAAGCTAATCCATTAACCAAGCCTCTACCTATAAAGGAAAAAGGAAAACGTAATCTAAAATATTTCAATTTGTAAACCCAGATAAAGAAATATTGTACAAACTGTTCAAAAAAGTATATAGTATTTTATATTATATTGTTTTATATATTATATATGTATTTTTACAATGCAGAGCACTAGAAATACACATTACACATTAAGACAGTGTTATATATATCCTTTGAAGTTAATTTAAAAGCTTGTAGAATAAATGGACCCTTGCATCTTGTGTCCTTGAATATTACCAAAAATGTGAAATGCTGGTATATTATTGAAGCAACTATTCGGATATCAGTAGTGGAAATAAAGTTATGGGACTAAACTATTCTTATTATACTTTTTTAAATTTGTTATGAAAATACTCTTTAAAGTTAAGTTTTAATTAGGTTATTCTTACTTGACTGTGAAAATCTCTTACCTACCATGTATACAAATTTTTACTACTGGTAAAATAAAAAATACAATGCAACTTGTTCTGTCAAATCTCTTTTCTTTACGTTTTTAGACTGTAATGATGGTCACACACTAGTAAATGATCAGTATCTCCTAAATAATAGTTTACCTTGTTATCATAGTACACCTATCAAGGGGAACATTTAGCTTGGAGGACTCCCTATCAAATACCTGCCTACTGGGACACTCCTCAATTGTTGTTTACTAACAATCAGAAAGGTGGTGTTGTTACTTTAACCACCTGAGCGTTACACTGATTTCTAGATTTCTGTTCCAAAAGCGTCACAGGTTTTCATGAAATTTTTTTTTTTAAATTGTAGACCTGTAACTTACAGAAATATGTCCGAATAGGGTTCTAGTAGATATCATGAATATAAAAAATGTTTGAAACACACAATCATGTAAAAAAAAAAAAAAACTTTTAATAAAATTAAAGGAAAAACACAAAAATCAGCTTAAACAAGAACACATAAATAAATGATAAATACTGAAAATGCGATAATGCGGTATAATGTATAGTAATATATTTTTCTAAAACACCTCCCTAGTGTCCGTCACATACCTATAGACAAAACCACATAAATATATTTTCTATTATTTTGTATTGGATTGGATACAGGACTTTGTATTAAATCCAATACAAAAAATTTGAATTTTCCGCTACGACCCTCATCGACAGGCGCACGCACGCGCATCACCAGGTATCGCCGAGGGACGCGTACGCAAATGCCGGGTATTCTAATTCTTTCCAAACTTCCATGCAAAAAGTGTTACATTTTTTGCATGGAAATTTATTTTGGATTGTAGGCTCTAATTCACCGAATTACCGCATAACTCACCAAAATATGTCCAAAATTTTATAAATTTAATAATTAATTTTTTTTTTTTATAAAACATAAAAAAACATAAAAAAAAAAAAATCTTTAAAAAAAACTAAAAAAAGTTAAAAAAAAAAAAGTGTAAAATGTAATGTATAGTAGCTTATATAATATATATATATAATACAATTATATATATATTATATAAGGATTTCTTTGTATTGAACTCAATACAGCTTTTTGTATTGAGTTCAATACAAAGGAACTCAATGCAAAATTTTGAATTTGCCGCCCCGCCTCCCTCCCGCGCCGACGCACGCAGCGACGTCCCTGGGAAACCCCGGTGATCGTCTCTGCACTCGCCGGCTGGACACCGAAGAGGACAGACGTGTCCGGAGGAGCGGAGGGAGAAGGTATTTTTTTTTTTTGTCCAGCGATCGACGCTGGACAGTGACAGGCACAGGGAGAGGCACAGGGACAGGGAGAGGAGGGAGAGGAAGCCGGCTGGCTTAGAAAAGAAAGCCAGCTGGCTTTCTCCTCTAAGCCGGCCGGCTTTTTCTTTTAAGGAGAGGGACACCCGACGCTGGAGGACGACGCTGGAACATGGACCCGACGCTGGAACACGGAACCGACGCTGGATTAGCACAGCGGGACCAGGTAAGTGGGGATTTTAGTGTAGGCGAAAAAATACGGGGTTGTCCAAAAGAGCAAAAATATTTAGTGCGAGAAATTACGGGCTTAGCGGTTAGGGGGTTAAATGACAAGGAGTGCTCTCTGTGTCTGGTGGTTGTTAGCCTACACTCCTGGCTGAATGTCAGTTGACCAAAAAACAGACATTCTCAATTAATAATAACGAGAATTAGCGATAGCCCCACTTTTTGTTTACCAGATTACAGATAAATTTTATGGGTTTCTTTAGATCTAATCTATTGAAAAAAATTACAGCGTATGGCCATGTTAATTAGGACTTTTAGGGTAAGGCTCCCTTTCCTATTGCTCATTTCATTTGTATTTTTTAAATTGTAATTTCCATAGCCCAGTTAGGTCCCTTGTTTAGTACAACATTGAGATATGCAAATATTATATTTTTATTTTATATAGTCATTTGACTGCATACCTGATTTGGTGGATGATCTGGTCTTTGCAGGTGAGGTCACAGCAGTAATCAAGCTGCACAAAGCTGTTCCTTTGCTGTTAACCTTTTGTACCTCTGGTGACTTTTGTGTCCACTCTTCTTGCAAACTCTGTAAACATGTAAAGTATGTAAATAAGCTCAAAAATCTTCATGCCAGTGTACTCATCACCACCTCTCAGTTTCCAGACTGCAATACCTCACCTTAGTTTCTTTTAAGCTATCCATCAATTCTTTCAAACACAAAGTCAGTGATGCTGGAGGAATTTTATCATCTACTGTTGTGAAATAGTGTTTTAAAGACTGAACCAGAGACTGGAAAGCATCCATCTGACTCTGACAGGACGATACATCCTCTTCCCTAAAAAAACAATTACAAGAAACTGTTTTAGAAGCTTTTCTTTTTGGGTCAATGATTTTCCATTTTTTCAAGTTACTCTTCCTTAGTAAAACCCCATAAGTGACCCCTTAATACCCCCAATCCACTCCCCCTTTAGTTATCCTGATAACACTAGTCACCTACACACACAAAAAAACTGAAAATTACAGCACTCATGACTGGTTGATTAGTGATCCACTACAGCAGAACACTAAACAATATGTTGAGGGCCCACTATAAGCAAACTCAATTCTTAGATAATTGTCGCCTGAGACAAATAATTGTAGCAGTCTCATCAGGGGACAATTATCTAGAGTATTATTATTATTATTATTATTATTATTATTAAACAGGATTTATATAGCGCCAACATATTACGCAGCGCTGTACATTAAAAAGGGATTGCAAATGACAGACTAATACAGACAGTGATACAGGAGGAGAGGACCCTGCCCCGAAGAGCTTACAATCTAGTGTATATGCATAACTTTAGCCTATTTGAAACTGATCTTTTCTGAGTCTTTTTACATGTCTTTACTTACTTTGCCTTAACAGTCTCTTCAAGCTCCTGAAACATTTTTGATAAGGAGTTCACTTTTTCCAAAACAAGAGTCTTGTCTCCAGGGATAGCATGCACACACAATTCTTCTACCAGTCTATGTAACTCCTCCATGCTCTTCTTGTTCTCTCGTAGCTCACTGCTTGTTTCCTGTACAAAAAAAATGGGTTGTTCTTACTAAAGAGAATGAAAGTACCTTTTTTTATCCAGCATTATCCAGCTTTTCATTTTATCTTACTGTACATTAGAAAATCTGATAAACTTTAAAGGTTGTGGTGGGCAGAGAGAGTGTTTCCCTTTCACATAAAGCTACCTACACTAAGTATTGAGAGATGTAGAATTGATTACACTCTCTGCCAAAGAATTTGGTAATGTCAAATGGTATATGTAAACTTAGGCATTGATTAAATTGCATCTCCAGATATAATTAGTAGGATTGAAAGAGGGATTTTTTTCCGCAATCTGTTGGCACCTCCTCACTGATACTTTGTTTTACCTCTAAAACAATAGAACAGTATTGATTTGGACATGTACACATGTGTTTTGGAGATTTATCTACCAGGTAACATTGACACTGTACCTGCATGTACTGAGACAGCTCTGTCACATCCTTTCCAGGACCATCCGCCTCTTGTAATGCCTTTAATTTTTTGTCCAAGAATGACCGAACTTTTTCAGAAAGGTCCTCAAACAGTTCCACCTGAGTTTTCAAGTCTTCCATTTTCTCTAGACGTGCTCTGGTAAGTTCACCAGCTTTAGAAAAACGCTCACACAGTTCATTCATTTTTCCTTGAAGTGAAGATGCACTGGAGGAATCTGCTGTCTCCATAAACTTTTTCACTTTCTCATTCATTGCATTAATGCTGCTCTGGCGACTTGTGATATCTTGTTCAAGCATCTTATAACAAAAAGATATTTACCATTTTTACATCTTTCTACACAGCTAATACAAAGTATGGAAAACAATACATGTGTAAGTCTTGCTATCCAAACCAATAGTACATTGTTTTCTTGAGCAGTTTCTCCTCCTAACACTACTGTTATTTATATTGTTCACAGTAATAAATAATTGTCTGTCTATAAATTAATAATTTGACTGTCTTAATATTTTAAAATGCAGTCAATCAACTAAGAGGTTGTCATCATGACAGAAATCCTGAGCAGAAAATATATGACCTAAAGCAACTTGTTGGGAACTTTGCTGCAATCTGCCACAGCCACAGAAAAAAATGGTCCCCATCTGCTGCCATTTACGTGAATGAGAATCACTGGAACTCAAGTTGAGACCATGGCAGAATGCAACAGCTCACTGTGGGTCTGAATTGGCCCTAACATTATAAACAATAAACACAAATGCAAATAATGAATTACTATAAGTATTTGTGAAATCTAGAAGCTTCATGCTAAAAGCAGTATGTACATGCTATGTTTTTTCAATCACTGATACACACTTTATATAATCACTTACATTATTTTTTGTAATAATTTCTTGAATAGATGAAGAATTTAATGGCACATGTTGCTGCTCTTTCAGGTCCTTTTCCACCCCTTGCATCCAATCAAACATTTCATCCAATCCATCTTGAACACTGAGAGAGCGAGTAAGAGTTATCTGAAGCTTCTCATTCCAATCATTTACAGACTGGGATAAATTATTGTATTTTCCCACAATTTCATCTGCAACAAACATTTAAAATATATTATTTAAAACATTTTGAGAGAAATAAAAAGTACCACAAAGCATTTAAGATAATCTCCGTTTTTAGAGTACAGAGGGAAAACAGCTGTAAACTATACCATTTGGATTGCAAAACATTAGACAGGTGTAAAATGTTAGCTGACTCCTTTTGCACCCTGCACAATGGCGTGGTTGCTACAGGAAGCCAATCAGTAAACATTGCACAGCCCATTTTCATAAAGAATGAAAAATCTATCTTTACAAAGGCTTGCATAGTCCACTAAAATGCATATAATGCCATGGATAACTAATCTCCTACAGGTTTATATAGGTAAGAAGAGTCCAATTAACTTTCAGAACCAGGTCTGTGTGATTTATAAAGAAATTTGTTTCTCTGTCTCCTAAAACAAAAAGCTGATGACAAAAAACAAACAACATGGGTAAATACAAAATAAGTTAATACCTATTTAGAAAGTCTAGGTAAAAGTCAGTGGAATAATCTGGTTCAATGGCTACAGAACAGAATCAAGTAAGGATCTGTGATAAGAGTAGATAAGACCTATACATCTATACAACAGTTTCTCAATTTTATTAAACAAAGGTTTATGTTGTCTTTGTCCCCATTGAACAAACTTTCCCTCACTTACTGTTCTAGGAGTAAAGAAAGAAAGTTTAAACAATTCCATACCAAGTGGCTTTTGAATTTCATCTTTGTTTAACAGGAGCCCGCCTTTGGCATCAAGGAGACCTTCTGCAGACTTTTTCAGCTTCTCCACACCAACCTGGTGGATGGACACCTGCTCACAAAGCAACTGAAAAGAAGCATATGTTAGAAACATAGTAAAAGTACACAGGAAAATATAACACACAAATATGAATACAAAAAAATATATATATGTGTGTGTGTGTGTGTGTGTATTGTGACACCAATGCAGGATTGGTGGTGGAAGGGAGGTATATTTGCCCAAGATTCCTCTCCTATGTGAAGTAGCAGATGGAAGACTCTCAACTGCGAGGTAATTAATGCAGCTCAGACAGTCTCTGTCTGCCTGGGGACACAGAAAGTTGGTCTGTGTGAATGAACTCAAACCTGGGTAAAAGGTTGCTGAAAGTTTTGTTTTGAGCTGACAGGGAGAAGCCCTCCAGCGGATAGACAGGAACGTCGGATGTATAGTAAGTGCCGGACAGGCAAGGTTTTCTTTTGCTGTTTTGTTATTTTATCTGCAACCTTCAAATAAACCTGGCTACAAATCAGCTTAACACTTATACCTCCGTGTGTGATCTGAGTTGGATGAACCAGACAAGTGTCCTTTGACCCCAGCAAAGGCGATCCTGAGCCTAACCCATCACAATATATATATATATATATATATATATATATATATATATATGCCAAAAACATTTAAAAAAGTGTTTGTGTGCCTTTAAGTTAAAACTGTTAAAACTTTGCAATTATATACCCTCTTACTTTTCCTTACTTGTGGTATTTTGGCAAAGATCCCATGCTCAGGCCAGTGTAAACCTTGCACTGTTTTTATTCAGCCTTGGTATGTTTCTTTTATAAATGTGAATATGGTGGGGAACTAAGTATAAGTAAGGCCGCTGCTCAATTTCTGTGCTGTAATAAACTTGTGAAACCACTAGAGAGTATAAACTTCTAGAAGTAGGCTACTCCTGAACATAGGCTGTACATATCTGGGCACTCTCATGTCCTATCCTAGTTCATGCATTTTTTAAGGGTATCTACACTGTATAAAAGTTTGCTGCCTTTCGCTGAGCTGAAAATATCTCTATAAAGGATCTATGGATAAAAACATGGACATCGAAATCTAAATGCCCTTTTATCCATAGATCCTTTATCGAGACCTAAACTGTTGTGGCGACATCTCTCATTGACACTATTCAGTTTTTCACTGAGTAGTAAGTGGCCTATGTAAAACTAGTCACCTTAGTAAATTTATTCACTTCAATCAACTACACAGCTTTTGTATTGTATTGAATGATATCACTTCAGGGTCCTTTTGAGATCCATACCACTGACGTCATACAACCATACAACCAGCATACATAAGTTTGGTGATTCATACTAACTGGGTCATGTGTTCAAACGGTACATTGACCTATTGTTTAAATGTTATATCATGGGTTATGTATTTAAATGCCAGATGGTCCTATTGCTCATACATTATGTTTTTTGATACAATTTATTATGATCATATTCAGACCTCGACTATATGTATACACTATTTCTATGTACAGATTGTCATCTAACATCCTTCACATCCCCTGAAGAAGCTAACTAAAGAAACGTGTCGGGATAAGAGACGTTTGTTTCCTTTTTCTAATGCCACTATAGGATTATTTCTGTATAGCTCGCCGGTCACTTCTCCCATGAAATTATTAATGGGAAAAGACCACTAAAACACTGAGTTGTTTTGCTTTTACCACCAACGAATATATTTACTTTGCCACATTTAGACCCTACCTGTCTTTGATCCTCCTATTCTACCTCATATAGTGACCTGTCTTCAGTATATAATTCCCCTTCACTCCCATAAAACACAATAAGCCTCTGTATCTCCTACGGAGTTCTACAAATTTCATACAAATCTATATGGTTGAGGTAAAGAAGCCTAGGTAAAGATGTCTTGCAGTCTATAAAGCAAATTACTATTTTATTTAAAAAACTTATTTTAACTAAAAATAGTAATATCTACTACAAGGTTTAGTAGTATTGCCTTTGCTTATGTAGCAGAGCATGTTTCAAATGTATCTTACCTTTGTTTCTTCTATCTGTCTCTGCAAGTTCCTACTGTCGGCAGCAATAGGCTCAGACAGGCGTTTTTCCACAGTGGATTCTGAACTCTGAAGACCTGCCAGTAACCCTTGTGCTGCTTCCTTGTAATGTTCATATTTGTCCACTAAATCTTTCAAGTTATTCCCCAAGATATTGCACTATGAAGAGGAATTACAAAAGCAACAGTTTTTATCTTATAAAGTAATCACAATTGACCTGCTTTATTAAAGCTCTCCAGGGCTCCACAGCAAACCTGAAATAGATCCGGTCTAGGATTCAAAACATTTGCTTGCAAATAGCAAAAGACTTTGATGAAATTCATTCCAGGTTTGTTGGATCACCCAGCTTCACTGATAAAAGTGTATCCTATCCATCCTTGGAGAGCTTTATTATATCAGGTCCAAAGCAAGAAGCTTCCACAGCACTCCAAAGGGGTATATTTATGAATGATTCCCCTCTTAATTCATCTGAAAGTTTGCTGATATGGTAGCTGTTAGAATGCCATTACATTCTCATTCCAGAGCCTAATAAACAATGATTCTGTCACCTAGTGGTCAATTGTCAAGAGTGCAAATCAGTCACAACAATAAATATAACATATTTTAATGAACGTATGGGCGGATTTAGGTAGAATTGACAGAGGAACAATTTCTAAATACCCCCAACCCCAAGTGTATGAATATTATATACAAACCACTGTCAACCAGATTTGTAAATTACTATTACATCAAAAATAATTTGTCGTTAAAAATCAAACTGTCGTTAAAAACCAACTAAGCTACTAGACCCAGGTAAAATGGCCTGTTTATCTAGACGCCACAGCTTAACACAAAACTTTATGTAGGGATAATTTAGTTGAGAGATTTCCAAATGATTATTGACTGGGATTATGTATATTGCCTCCATTCACTTTAGTGTAGTTATAAAAACACAAACATAAGCTTACCTTAGCATGTAAAGACTTGAAGTTTTCCGATGCCAAATCAACTTTACTCTGAACCATCTTACATGTTTCCAGGGTGCCGACATTATTATTATCCTCCACAACATCATCTTTATTGCAAGACTTTGCAGCATCTAGTACTCTCTGTCCAGATATAGTGATGTAACGCAAGTCCCCTTTGTGAGAGATCACATCTTCTGAAAATACTTTCTGTTTCTGCAACTTATCTAAAACACCAGCAAAGTTCTCAGCACCAATCTCTAGATGTTGAAGTTCATGCTTTGAGTCCTGAAGCCAATTCTCAAATTCATTATAATCCTTAGTGAACTTCTCCAATTCTTCTTGAACGGTTTGGATTGCCTTCATTTTCTTTTCAGAATCACTCAAAGCTGACTCATACTGAGCTTTTAATGCTTCTATGTCTCCCTGAAGCTTTACCTTTTCTTCTGGAGTGAGGTGGCGACCTTGTTTTTCCAGAAGAGCTTGAGCTGACTGTGTGGCAATTATAACGGCTTGATGCTGGGACACAAGCTTTTCATGCTGGGCCTAGAAATTTTGTTACAGGAAATATTACAGATATTTTAAAGGAGTGATATAACACTATCCAACAAACTAATCCCATAAGTAATAAGGATGATACATATTGGGTCAAAGCCTAAAGTCCCTGGGCACCAGGCATACAAACAAGCCTGGAAATCTTGTCTCATCTCTAGGAACAACATTGGCCCCAGATCATCCAACATCAAACACAACAAAACACCCAAAGCCCAACTCACACCACATCTGCAGTAGAGAGAAGAATAAACTTCTACTAGCACACTAATGTTGCCTTGTTAAGAAATAACTGACTGACTGAATTATGTTGTCAATCACAAGCAACATCAATTATGCCAGCAGGTAAACACAGGGCTTTGTCATTATTGTCAATTCAGTGATTTCCTTTTTTACACCACTGCACACAAATTACCATTGCATTAAATATTATGCATCACCTAAATAAGATATTTATTAGTGTCATACATACTGTAAAGAAGTAAAATAACAACACAATGACAAAACCCAAGATCTGTCATTGTCTATTGACAGTTTTTGTGTTTTTGAGTAAAGTCTATTTTTGAGTACTAGCGATTTTATGCTAGAAAAAAATGTGGTTTCTTGGAACAGGGTTCCTGGACAGAAAATTAACAGTACGTAGTATACCGTCTAATCCCATATCCCAAACATTGTATCTCATCCCAAAAACATACTATTTTAATTGACATTTAATACTCAATTAACACAACATGGATTGTGGGGAAATACTATGTACTGTATTTGTCTTAACAATGAACATATGTAGCAACAAACAGCAACAAGCAGGTACTTTACCTTTATTTTTTGATACTGGCTGCTTAGGTCGTCTTCATTTGATAGATCCTTTAACTTTACATTATTCATTTTCCCATCGGACTCTATTAGGTTACCATTAACTTCTTCCACACCATCCAGTATAGACTGTAATTTGCTGTCTTTGTGATGTGTTCCATTTTGCTGGATTGTAGGTTTCTTTACTACATTTCCATTCTCTCCTTTTTCATCCACCTGTGATAGCCAATTTAGCAGGCCTTCTATTTTGTTTTTGCTTTCTTCCAGTTGTTCAACTGCAGCCGACTAGAAAAATTATCATACTGTTTAGTTTTTTACTAAGGTGCTAAGACTTGGGTTTTTTTTTTATTACACAGACTCGTTATTTTTTAAATACAAAAAAAATGTTCTATTTTAGGGTATTTTTCTTGCATATATATATAACATTTTACCAACTATACATTAGACCAGTGTTTTTCAACCTTTTTTTGAGCCACGGCACATTTTTTACATTGAAAAAATTCTGTGGCACACCACAAACCAAAAATGATACAAAATGACACCATGCAGCTAATTCTCTTGTCTCTAAGAATAAACAAGGCAAGTAAGCTACCTACTGCCACCCACTGACATAGAAGAGTATTACATTACTCTGCCAGTCACTATAGCACAGACACTCCACAATGGTAATTGGATAATTTCACACGGTACACCTGAAGATCTCTCATAGCACACTAGTGTGGCGCGGCACAGTGGTTAAAAATCACTGCATTAGTCAATGTAACAAATGTAATAAGAATTTTATAACCATTACAGATTTTAAAACTATATCCAAAACATGGTATTTTCTCACTAATTTATTTGTGCAGGTACCCAACCTAAAAACTTCATACTTTAAAAATAAAGTAAATGAACATAACTCTATGTAAATGTTCTTTACATAGAGTTACAGTCTCATGTCAGATAATGTATATTGCATATTACAAAACCCTTACGATTGTTTGTTCTTTACTATTTGAACAAAGTGGAATTTAAACCACAGGCAAACTTGCTAGGTAAGCCGACTAGCCCTCACTCATCTAAACATAAAAGTCTTCAAAACTTCTGCCAACACAAGTTTAGGAAATTTAACTTACGCACATCGTGGATAACAAGTGTATACCATATTGCATGTCATAGAAAATCTACCTTATAATAATTTTTAATAATATTAGCATGTCAAATTAATGTCTATGTCACATCAATACAGAAATGAACAATAAAGGCAGTCCTTTACACTATTCCTATATATTAGTCCTATACATTAATCTTTAATACATAAATAGTAAAATAGTAAATCCCCCTAATAGCAAAAAACTGTACTTTGAGCTACATTGGTGGAAAATGATTTATTATTGAGTTATGAGAAAATTAGGTATTTTGGCTAATCTTTGAAGAATTATGAAAAAAATATAATAGGCTAAAGCAAATACAGAAAAGTTAAAAATTACAGAGAATATAGAGTGTAAAAAGGAAATCAACCTTTTCAGTTTCTTTTTTAATGGCTGTTGTGACTGCCTTTTCCAATTCCTTCTTGGATTCTTCAGCTTTCTTTTGAAGAGCTTCAAACTTAACTTTAGCTTCCTTTAGTTTCTGCTCAATAATGGCTCTCTCCTCTGGGGAAAGTTTATCTCCATGTTCCTGAAGGAATTTCTCTGTATTTTTCACAATTTCTGCCAATTCACTGGCACCAGCCTGCATATCTTTCTGTAACTCCTGTAAAATAACATTGTTCAGGCAGTTCTTTAATGTAGGAATATACACTATTGTATAGATTAGAGACCTAGAAGATAGCATGATTTAGAAATAAGGTATGTTACACATTTCAAATAGATTCAGTACATTACAAGTAAGTCCTCTGCCATGTAGGTAGTGCTTCAAAAGGGGTTTATTGTAATCATTACTGTTGCTACAAGCAATTCTCCAATGCAAGCTCACAAAATATATTAAATTATATCACCTCAAAAGACCAATATGGGGTCTGAAGGCAAGACAGGTCAATACAGGATCTCTGACAATGCTAGAGAAGTCAGTACAAACATAGTACACATAGTATAATTTATATTGCACATTTTAAATATGGTGTTTTAGAAAAAGTCCTACTAGTTACATCTTGTGCTTTCCAGTAAAATGCATCCTACATAGTTTTCAATGGAAACATATCAAAACATGTCTGTAAATGGGGAAAACCTAAAATAAAGGGATGTAATATGTAAGAATCTAATGAAACCGAAAGTCAGGCATATATGAAACATAAAGCTTCAATTGTGAGTTACAAATGGGCAAATGAGCAACTGATGACATCAAGAAAATGACTACAAGATGGGCATCATCAAGGCTGACAGAGATCTCTAGGGAGTTAGGTTGAGATGTAAACGCCTCTATTTAAGAAGAAGAATATTGTTAACAGAAAAATAATGCAAATTCCAGCGGTTACTTGCAAAGTAGCTGTTATCTTCTACAATTATTTTTGATACAGCACCTCATATTCACTCCGACAATGCTGAAGATCAGCCGGAGAATCCCTTGCAATCAACTTGTCCTGTTGACCAATCAGTTTGTTCTCTGTCTGTGTGAGCAGATCACAGAGCTCCTGCAGCTTTCCTTTGTGTTCCTGTAGCTGTTCCTCAGCATCCTACAGGAATGAAAAAGACAACACAAGTGTCTTTGACAAAAATTTACTCAAAACTGCAGAGCTGCACAGCCACAAAACACAGTATGCTGTAAACATGGTAGCAGTGGGTCATGGTTTGAGCAAAGGTGACTGCAGTATAGAATAGAAATTATCACATTAAATAATATATATATATATATATATAATAAAAAAAGACTAAGTAGAGAAAAGCCTGATCAAAGCCTGACCATGCACAAGTTAAAGTAGAGGATTCAACAGCGTTGGCAATCCAGTTCCTTTTTCATCCTTGAACCTGTGTTAATAATGATCCACAAAAAGATATATCAAACAGAGAGGTTAGTGTTGAAATATGACAGGTAAAGCAAGATGATTATTTAAGACAGACATGCCAAAGATTCAAACTCTAAACCTGAAATTAAATGCAAACTCAAAAGCAAACAACTCTCTATATAAATGTAGTATTGTCTATAAACTAATATAGACTGATATCTATACACTGATTCCTGAATTTCAATGTGTATCAAGCCTCAATGCTTAATACATGTAGTTTACTTTTAATCTCATTTACTGCAACTCTACAAGGTGGGATATGCCTGCCTAGATAATAAAAAATCACATCAAATTTAGTTTAGAGCTACCATAAAGTTGTTGTGATATCCTCATAAAATATTAGGTTAAAAAGGATTTGAAATACAATCTATTAAAACAATCTCTTTACCAACTAGACTCGATTCTTTTACTGGGCACATGGCAGCCGCAAAAGCAAACTGCAAACACATTTCTGAGAGGATCACATGCACCATGAGGCAAACCTTCTGTTCATTCAAATCCTGGACAGCCAGCAGTTGACTTTTTATTGACTCTGTTTGTGGTAAGAGCTTCTTCTGAGCCTCCTGGAAATTTTTCTGTGTTGCATTTAAAAGTCTTAGCAGCTGTTTGCTTTGATTTGGAGATAGATCCTGAGCATGTTCCGATATGAAGAATTGGACATCAAATGCTGTTGTTTCCAGTTCTATTTTTTGTTCTGAGATTTGAATGTTTAAATCCTGCAAAAGAAAATTCAAAGGAAATTCATTTTAGGGATCTAAATGCTCATGCTAGTATTCACTTGCTAAAAATATGTCATTTGTATTTATGCTACACAGGGATCAAGAACTTATACATAGTATAATATAGATGTGAAAAAAATTATAACATATAATACATATACATTTATACAATAAATGTAGGCAAAAAAATCTAGGAGTGACATCCAAGAATGTATCTGCCTGTCCCTGAATGAGCCAATAGAGTGTTATAACTGGAGATAGGAAGTGTATTTCCTTCACTCCGCTGCTCAAAGTAAATTTCAGGCGAAATTTCCCCAAAATAATCAAGAAAAAATCAATGGAAATACATCAAAGCGTGCCTCAATGTGCATTGGGAATGTATGTTTGTGTCCTGTTGATGAACATCATATTGCACGAAAAATGTGTTAATGTGTATCCTGACGCACTTCTTAATGAAAAAGTGAATGTTAAGCCCTTGCATTCCCATTGCTAACTTGCATATTCTTTGAACTGAAATAGTGATGCTATTATTGCAGTGCTTAGGATCTGTCAGTTATGGTATCCCCCACGCCTTATTAGACACTTGCTAGCCTATAGCTGTATGTGAAATCTTTTTTTGCCTTGCCTATTAGCTACCATTCTGCCCATATTTCAGTGTGGGAAGGTCAGTGAAAGAAGGTCAGGAGTTGCTCACATGGGCTCAAAAACTGCCGGATCATCATTAGTAATGTAAAATCTGAAGCATTACTTTTAATTATTAAGTTAGTTATGCCCACCTTGCCTACTATTGTGATTTAAGCATTTATTCAGGACAGCTGTTGTCCATAAACCAAGAGAACAACAGAAGATTAATACATTAATACATGCAGTTTCTCTTTTAAGTAGGTTTTGCAGTATTCAAAGACAATGTAGGCAGGTTACCCAAATACATTTCCCTTGTGATGACAATGCCAGGTTTTGTGTCATATAAACATTATTGGAAAAGTCAGAAACAAGGTATATGGTTTTTGAAAAAAAAAGGTTTGATGAAAGTTCCAATTAAAAACTATACAGATTAACAGAATAACAGGATCTGTCAGTTATAGTATCCCCCATGCCTTATTAGACACTAGCTAGCCTATAGACATTCATGAAATATATTTCTTCTTGGGTTATTACAGAATAACCCTTGACCATGTAAGTACAGAATCTTTTTTTTGTTTTTCACATAAAAACTAAAATCATTTGGTATTTATGGTTCTGGTAACCAGACAAAAATATTTAATGATTTACTGCACCTTTAGGCACTGTAAGGTTTGTTTCAATGTATCCACATCAATAGTATTCAGCGAGAAGTCCATGGTTTCACTATTGGCAGTTAGCCAATCTGAAAGCACTTGTAAACGATTAAAAAGGATCTGATGGGTTTCTGCCAGCTTAGTCTACAAAGCAAAACAAAATTCACATTAGCTTACAAAATGCCAAACAAAGTACACTGTGTTTTTTTATATACACTGTCTGCCAAAAAAAAAAAAACCCAAGAATTTGGGTTCAGAGTTGGGGTTACTTCAGCTGGTGAGGCTAGGTTTAGCAACATTATATGCCCATTAAATGAGGTCAGCTGACTAACTGAATATACTGAAAGACTGGGTTTTTCCAGCAATGTATTTTTTCTTTCTTCCTGACAATGCCAGGATTTAATGGGCTCAGATTGGGAAAAAAAGAGGGTTCAGAGAGCATGATACATTGTTTTAAACATAGAATGGCCACCAGACCATAAGCCCATCAACAATCTTTCATATGTGCTGGGGAAGACGTTACGTCCATCTTTTTCATCATCAATACAAGATCCTGGCGAAAAATTAACTCCAGACAGAAATAAATGTTGTGATATTGGCTAAACTCATCAAAATGATATTAGGCAATAAGCAAAGCTAAAAGCTCTCTAACAATATATATGTTATTTTTGGACAGGCAATGTGCATGAAATACATGCCTTTTTATATGACATTCATTAAAACATATAAATGTGTCATACTTATTCATATACAAACAGCTTTTTTTGCAATAATCTAGCTGTATTATTCAGTATTTAAAGACAGGAAGATTACCCAAATAGATTTTCCATCTGATGTACATGCTTGTTATTTTTTTATATGCCTCACCATTTCAGTATCCACTGCATATGCAATTTGTTTTGCTCGTTCTGAAGACATTTCACAAACTGCAGAAAAGGTTTTCATCAAATTGTCACTTAGCTCCTTAAGATGTGTTCCTGGAATGTTATCAGGCATAGACACTAAAAACTGATCTGCAAGCTGTACATCTTCTTTCAAAGTAACAGAAAACGCAGCCAACCTTGACTCAAATGACTAGAGAAATATAAGAAATAGAAGAACAAATGTTTACTATATTGTGATCTGTTGACTATACGCTGTCAAATTAAATTAAAAAACTCAATAAACTTACCTCAAGCTGTTCAAGCTGCATTTTTAGTGTTTCCAAGCTGTCACCGATGGGTGGTAAATTTTCCAAATGAAGCTTCTGATCTTGGACAACAATCAGATGTTCACGTAATGTCTGACAGAATGAATTTGATTTAACATTTACCTAAAATAAATAAACATGAACTGAAATAAATTTGCTAAAAACATAATACAGTCATGTAACAATAAAGCTACTGCATGTATGGCAGCAATCATATTACGTGGCTATAATAAAAAGTTTGGGGTTTAGGTTCAATTTAATTGGTAAGATATTAAAAATGCATGTTAGGTTCCTTCCTTGGGCTTTTTACAATTCTAAAAATTGTTCTAAAAGCCTAAGGAAACGCCTAAAGCTAAATTCAAACATCATCTTCAGTCTGTCTTGCACAGTTGTACAGAATCCTCTACTGTTCTTATTTTGATCATTTCACACTGTAACATTTTGTAAGCAGGATGGAAAGTGAAATAAATTCTCTTGAATGAAACACAGATGGTACAACCCCCCCCCCCACACACACACACACTTTGTTTAAAATAAGTATATTTTGTTAGCTGATTCAAAACACTGCATTACCCAATTGCTAACACTGTACCAAACACTATAATATTTAAATCAATATTTAAACTGGTATACATACATTTTATATAATAATAACCTGCTTACCTTATCATTGGAATGGTCATCCACTGTCTGTTTGACTTCTTCTGCATTTGTTATATTCAAAGTATCAGGCTTTATATCCATAGATTTTAGTGTATCCTTTTCTTGTATTACACTGCCCTTTGGCTCATTTTCTTCTTGACTAGGGTTTAAGTCTTCTGTAACAAATTTATGTGGTTCCAAATTTTGCTTACTAGAATCCTCAGATTGGGAAGAATGGTTGACCAACTCACTCGGGAACAGGCCTTTATTTAGGTTTATGATTAATTCCTCCAATTTGTTTGAATTTTCACAATCAGGAGGTATATGGAAGATTTGATCAAGTTGGGAAGAAATTAATTTAGGATGATCCAATTCTAGAGCTGGCTGCTCAACAAAAGAAGGGTCAGTGCTATATGACTTATCATGCTTATGGTTCTCAACCTCATATTTTGGTTTGTTAATAGAAATATGCATGTTGGGTTTACTGCCATCTGTTTGGACAGGATGATCATTTTGCCCCTGATTTTCTGATGAATTGAACAGTGGAGACAATAATTTCTCATTTCCCAGATGCATATTGTTATTATCCTTTGAAGCTATGATGGGTGAACTGTCATCTACTAAACAATTATGTTCTAGTATGATTCCAAATGGTTCATTTAAGGAACAGGAATGCTCAACAGAAGAATCTGCAGTTTGGCTAGTTCCTACACAACTTTTCAAATATGTTGTTAAACTCTCTGAGTCTACACTGTTTTCAGTGTCAGACACAGGTTCATAAAATGTTTTAATACTTCCATCAACACATTTGGTAGTATTGGTCTCCAGATCATTACTGTGTGTTTTACTAACTGATGAATCAAATATTGCACTCAGATTGTCAATATGAATTGGACTTTTGACTGAATATTGTGCAGCACTCTCTTTCCATTTAGTCACAATTTCATTTTTCTCCAAGATATCGGTAATTTTGAATATTTCTGTGTCATCGGTTGGCTCTGGTGAAATGTAACTTGCACATTCACTATTATCTTTCTGAATTAGCTTGCTATCTGGAATTGGCAAATTTAAAATTTGTTTGTGTACCTCCAAGCACTTTATATTCTTTTCAGGCTCTTTGTTAAGATCAGTGCAACAGTATTTACCATCTTTTTGCTCTGTGCTAAAATTAACAGTTTGGTGCAGAATATCATGCCTGAAAGTTAAATCATTCTCATTTTGCGGGTGTTCAGTGTCCTGCTTAGCACACATACTGCTATCTTCTGCCTTAGGGCATTCAGTACTCAGCTCATTTTTTATTTCAAAATGTTTAGTGTCTCCCTTGTCAAATGTGCTATCAGAAGGGGGACCACTTTCAAAGTCACTAGTTGCATAACCATTACCTGGTTGGTTATGTCCATTTACCAACTCAGTACATGCACCATCTCCCTTAGCTAAAAGGCATTCTTGCAGGATCTCCACACAAACTTTATCAACTTCAACTGGAGGGGAGGCAGTATCTAGTTTTGCTGATGGTCTGTGCTCTTCTTCATGATTTAGTTGAGCTTGGTTTTTGTGACATATTCCATTATCTTCAGTTAAAGGACACTGATTATCAAGTCTGCCAGATATACAATTATCAGTAGATTGGAGGAAAGTGGGATCCTGTTTTTCAGTTTCTCCTAGGTACTGATCAGAACACGTACTCTTAAACTTAGGCTGAGACTCTGTAATATTGGAAGAATTATTTGTTCCTAGCATATGTGTATCTGTGAAATCATTTGTAGAGTGTTGTGATTCACTTTGAATTTTGGAGTTACATGTGTTTTTAGAAGTACCAATGGAGTAAGAATTTCCACTGATATTATTATTAGTTTGAGCATAAACACCTCCACATTGAGTATTAAGGTTAAGCTGACTAGTAACATCATCAATATCTTTATCTTTAGAAGAAAAATCTGAATGTTCTTTCGCAGCATGATAATCTTCTTCACTGTTGGTCTCATCAGTGACAAAACATTCAACATCAGTTTCACTGAAAAAGCTTTCAGAATATTCTTCATCTGTTTCCTCATTTCTAATGACTATAGAAGCATTGTGAGAGCTAATGGATATATTATCTTTACTATTGTTTAAATTGCTATTTTCCAACGCACCTTCCTCTGAAGGTGGTAGGGCAAAGTTTAATACCTTAGAAGGCAGATCATCTGTATAAGCTACAGTCTGGTCCTCTACACATGAGTTACATTCTGAATCTTCTTCAGTTATTGTTTCTAAAAACTGTCTTTCATGTACCACATCAGTGCTCTCCACGTCATTGTAATAGTAAGTATCATCATCAGAGCTTGTATCACTTTGAGTAGGTGTCCTGTCCTCTACACTGTCTCCTCCAATAGTTTTCCATGTTTTAAGTGTCTGAGACATGTTTGTAACATCAAATTCACTGTCATCATCCCCCACAGATAGTTCAGAATCACTGCTACTCCCAAGATATCGATGTGTTTTAATTTCAGAATCATTAGAGTAATCACTGAATTCTTCTTCCTCATGCAGAAGATCAGAGGAAGTATTGATCCCTGTATAAGACAGAGGAACATTGTGATTAAAACTGCTACCTTGAAATAGCTTCTCTGCATGTTCACTCTTATTACAGTCATCAACCAAAGTAATCAACAGATCTGTTTGATCAGAAGAACTGATAAGTTCTTGTATAGAAGGGTCCTTTATTTCTTGCACATTCCCACATTGGTTAATTTGGGATAAAACTAGTTTTTCACTGGTACTGTCTTTACGATCATCTTGAAATGCCTCTTTGCCACTGTTATAATAATCAGAATGGTTACTTTGTTCAGTGGGTTGGACATCAGGTATGTTTGCTTGGGTATCTTTTGCAGGATCCATTTCTATTTTTTCATAAATACCATTGGATTCAGGGTGGCATTGTGTATTATCACCGCTGCATTTATTATCTGGTTCAGTTGTTTTGAACAACTGACATATCATATCTTCAGCTTGTTTGTCAACATTATCTAAACACTGAGGTTCAATTTGGCCCATATCAGTTCTTTTGCTTACTAGTTCCTCAAAGTATGATTTTAAAGGAGTTGTATTTTTATCACCACTGGTGTTGGTTATACTGTCATTTTCATCATTTACTTTTGGATCTACATCAGAGAGATCAGTGGCCTCTCTATTATTCTCTAATGATGTGCGAACTATTTGTTCTGACTCTAGTAACATGCTGGCAGCTTCATCAAGATCACCATCAAACAACAAAAGTCTTTCTCCTGTATTGGCATCAATATAGCTATTTATCATGAGATAGGAGATGAACAACTGTTTTGTATGTTCAGGATTATGCATCAATGGTTCCTCAGATTTATTTTCAGAATTATCATTTAGCTCATTGGTTTGGGAATCATAACAAGACATCCATTTTAGTTTGCAGGTAGGTTCTAGTGCATCTATGTTTGGCATTTTGTCTTGTAATTCCAAGTTGCTGAGAACCACTGCAGTGCTACTTTCTATTATACCAAGTTGTGCAGCCACATCCAGTCTCACGATCTCTGATGTTTCTGGTATATATAAACCAGCAATTTTTTGTCTGTTGTTTAGGATTTTTTGTGCCAGTTCATTTGATATCATTCTTTGTTGCAAAGATGTGGATATAGGAAATATCTCACTTGTATCAGGCCATATCAATCCAATAAATCCTCGTTGTGCTTCTAAAACCATCAGTGCACTGCTGTGTGAAATTAAATTGCACTGTACAGCTTCATCCACAGATAAATATTTTTTTGTTGCTGGACAAATTATTCCGCCATTTTGAATCTGCTGAGTTAATATTCCACATATTGTTCCCTGATCAAGTATACCTTGTTCCCGAGATTCTTCCAGTGTAAGTCTTTTTCCAGAATCAGGGTCAATAATACCTCCTGAAAGGAGCTGAGCTCCCAGCAATCTATACATGACTTCCCTTTCTAGGATTCCTTCATGAGCAGCTCTTAGAACATTGACTCTCCTTCCTGATTTTAGTGTGACTTTACCCTTTTCTTCTGCAATAATTGGAAGAAGTCTCATTCCTGTTGTCTTCTCTATAACAGTCCTCTGGAGAAGTTCTGCTAGAGTAAGCCTCTCTGCACTAATAGGATCAATCAGGTCTTTACCTGTCTTCTGTCTTTCAAGGAGTTTTGTAAACATTATTGGGGAAATCATATTTCTCTGGAAGAGTTTGTTTATGTTGAGTTGCTCTCCAGTTGTAGGAACTTGGAAGCAACCACAAGAAAGTAATGTGCTAATCACCTTAATTGCTACTGTCTCTGATATTAAGCCTTGTTCACTGGCAGATAACACTGGAAACTCACTTGATGAAAGATTTGAAATAATAATTTTAGCATCTGCTATTTCAAGTAACCTTATTAGAATTTGATCATCAATAAGTTTGTGATTTTTGGCTTGTTCAACATCAAAGCATGTCTTTGTGTATGGACAAACAAATCCAGAAACAATTAGCTGCATTTCAAGTAGCTGAATTCCAGTTTCATAGTCAATAAGGCCTTCCAGAATAGACTGATATATTGAGTAAACTGTTCCATTTGTCTCATCTATGGTTCCTGATACAATCTTATCAACCTAAAGTAAGAAACACCAAGAATAGATTACATAAATATTGGTCATAATTTATGCCAAACAATTACCATTTAATTGTGCTTTAAAAGCAGAGTACTTACCAGAGTTGCAACAAACGAAGGTATTAGCAGCTCAAAAGTGCAAGTGATTTAGGTCAGTATTCTTGGCAGCAAATGTGAAGCAAGCTTTTAACTCAGCATGCATCTGTGACCTAGAATTTAGTTTTAGACACTGTGGGGGTTAGTTAAAAGTTGATGACAACAGGTTGATTTCATATCACCTGCAAAGAAAACCACCATGCCTTTGATGCCTGTGATGGGTTAGAAAAGAAGTCACACATTGACCCATGCTTATCATGTTTACAGCATACTGTAAAAACCACACCTGATGGATCAGACGTTGTTAAAAGCGAAATCAGGATGATATCAATAATTACGCAACTGCCAATCCTATAGAAAACACACTGGTGATCTTTTTATAGATTGTATTAAATGAGATCATGGGAAAGCATGAAAAGAAGTAATGTTTATGTGATTATTCAATCAGTCTTTGCTTGGCTCTACAGTTTACACGCCAACATACCCCCAAAATCAAAGGATCTTTATTAAAAGCAGGAAAGAAAACATTATTTTTTATTGATCCAACACCATGCAGAAAACCACAGATTGCAAAACTGATGCTCTACAAGAAAAACAAACAGTTCTAGCAATGTCACCTTCTGCTCCACCAGTTTATCCACCAATTCCTTGGCTTCTTTTTGTCGTCTTTTATACTCTCCAGACAGGACACTCTGGCTCTCCTGCAGCGCCTTGATTTGTGTTTCAATCTCTGTTCTTTCTTCTTCTGTCATTCTAGTAAATAAAACACAGCGCTTTAAAACAAATGTAACATGTCCATCTGATTGGAATGTATTATTATCATTTCTGTTTAATGCAGATGGATTTAAACCCAAATGAATGCAGTTATTTACATTGTTTAGATGTTATCTTCCTGTATAAACATGTAGGACAGAACTGAGAAAAGAAAAGAAAAGCACTAGGTGCCAAAATAGGTTCAGCTGCAGTGCACATGTGAGTGGACATGCTGATGTGAGGGGGTACAGTATAAAAGAGCCGAGTTGGCTTTAGTCATTTATTGTACCATCAGCTGCTGGTTGTTTTAGCCAACCAGTACTGCTGCAGCAGGGGAGGTAAATGCTTTGGCTGCCTGCCTTTATTACAAAACTAGTTGAACAGATTTACAAATCATTTGGCTGCTAAGTAATTATTAATAGTTATATAGTATATTCATATATGAAAATACAATATTTTATATATTTTCCCCTTGGGAGTTGGGTTTTTAAGAGCTTAATAACACAATAATAAAAGAAAGTCTTTCGATAAAAAAGAGTAAAAATCTGTACTGTAAAATCTGTAGAGTAAAAAAATCAAAAGAAGTAAAAAAAAAAAAAAAAAAAAGAGCAATGTGTCCTACTTTTTCTGTTCCTTCTCTAATTTCCACCTCTGCCCTACAACATGTACAGCAATTCTGATCTAAAACAAGGCACCTATTTCTATTGTTTGCTATTTCTCAGTATTGTATTTAGAAAGCCAACAAAACATAGGGATAAAGTGACTGGATACATAGTTTAATGTATATTTGATAATGCACTATTAGGTATTTTATTTTAATATTTAATATAAGTTGTACTTTATATTAATGTGGTAAAATGATTACTACCCAACTGGGGTCTTATGGAGGTTTCCTTTGTGGCCTGCAATGTTCTAACAAGGATTTATATAGCGCCAATATATTACAAAGTGCTGTACATTAAATAGGGGTTGCAAATGAGACGAATACAGACAGTGACACAGGAGGAGAGGACCCTGCCCTGAAGAGCTTACAATCTAGGAGGTGGGGGAAGTAACCCAGAATATTTCCCAATATGTGCTAATAATACACCATGCAGGATATTTGAAATAACAGTTTTATTGTCTAAAAAACACTAGAGAAAATGCCTTGTTTCACATACTTGTCACCATGCTTGGCTAAAAGTAACTGCAAGGTTTGTACAGCATCTGCAACTTCTTCTTGTTTAGCTAGAATTTCTTCAGAAGAAATCTAAAAAATATAAAGAAAAGAAACATGTAAAGGAGAATTTAAATACAAATAAGTGTTACCTTGTTTCAAAAAAGCAAATATGCATACAGTAAGACAAAAATTCCAATGCATGACAACAATTCAAAACTAAGTGAAGCGAAAGATGTAGGTAATGTATAGGAAAATGAATATGCAGTGTGAATGATTTTTGCTAAAAAAAAATACAGCTACAAATACATGTTCACCTGGTTTTCACACCCTACTGGATAGTTTTTGGGTTTTACTAAGAACACACTTAATACCTTAACAATCGTTCATGATTACGTTTAGGTAAGATGGCTGTATAGGGCAAAGAAGCTTGTTTTGTTGTAGAGAGTGGAATGGAAAGAACAAGTGTACGGTGCCTCACTGTGTAGTTTTACAAAATTATTTCCATAGTAGTCATTATTAATATTATTAGAACACAGTACTTATATAGTGCCAACATATTACACAGCCCTGTACAAAGTCCATAGTCATGGCATTAGTATTCCAATGAGGTGAATTTGAATGACCTCCTCAATGACATCAGGGGGCCTTTAAATTCACTGTAGATTTCTCTGATGATGATAAGGAGTGATTGTTTAGAACATGTATGGACCCTTTCTCATTTTCTCAAAATAGGGTCCACAGCTACTGACCTGCAGTCTACTATACTTCAGTTAAAGATAGCCAAGCATCATAAAGACCTATGGCGCTTATTTATGAAAGCTCTCCAAGGCTGGAGAGAATACAATTTCATCTGTGAACCTGGGTGATCCAGCAAACCTGGAATGTATCTGGTCCAGGATTCAAAATGTTTGCTAGCAAAAAGCAATGAGTTTTAAACATCCATTCCACGTTTTCTGGATCACCCAGCTTCACTTCTGAAAGTGTTTTCTCTCCAGCCTTGGAGAGCTTTCACAAATCAGGCCCTATGCGCAGCCAAAACCTAAGTTTAAACTGAGAAAGGTCAAATGACCTTATTTATTAAAGCTCTCTAAGGCTAGAGAATACATTTTTATCGGTGAACCTGGATGATCCAGAAAACCTAGAACAGATCTGGTCCAGGATTGAAAACATTTGCTAACACATAGCAAATAACTTTTAAGAAAGCCATTCCAGATTTGCTGGATTACTCAGGTTCACTGATGAAAGTGTCTCCTCTCCAGCCTTGGAGGGCTGTAATAAATCAGTTCCAAAAACTAATAGGTTACTACAACAATCCAGGACTTCAAAACAGATATTTCCCCTCATTTTATGGTTCATTTGTAAAGCAGTGAATGCCAGATGCTTTATTTAGGCAAACATAAAAGTTTTTAAAATGACGAAATGAATGCCGCTTTTTTTTTCTGTCTGGGAAATTGTAAGATATGCTAATGTATACGGAAGGGCCAATTTACAAATAAACAGGTCTAAAATAGTTCAACCTGCAAATTATCTAAATTATGTATTTTAATTTTGGTAATAATGTATTTTCCTTTCAACGTGGAGGTCAGCTTTATTTAAGCAATCCTAATAATATGGGTTAACGACTTTAGTCCTCAGTCTCTTTTAAAAGTATATATATTACCTAGTAAACTTTTTCTGCTACTGAACTGAATGGTGCAATAATATTTATTCATAATTTTACTTTTAATCAATCTATGATGTTTATTATGTAAACTAATTCAGGCTCAGACCAAGCTTTACACTGTAATAGACTTTAGCCAATACAAGAACTCGTAATTATTATTATTATTATTATTATTATTATTATTATTAATATTAGACAGTATTCATATAGCGCCCATATAATTCACAGTGCTGTACATTAAAATGTAATGCTCAGACTGGTGGTGAGCTTGCAGTGTGGTTACCACTTCCCCGCATTACAATGTAGTGTCCAAGAGAATGAATAAGGGTGGCAGTGAGCAGTTCTGTACTGCACACCACTACCCACTGTCAAATCTGAAAATGTTAGTTAAGAATTAGTGCTGTAAGGTGAGTGGACAAGGGGCCAGCCACCAGGAACACCATTTTGAATGCTTGTTGCCGCTGTGGGTCTAAACCTGCTTCCAAGGTATGCAAAAGAATGTGTGTGTATAATGGTATATTATAAATTATCAAAGATCTTCTTTGCCACCACAGTTTTACATTTGTGGAAGATAATGAAGAACAGGAAGTGCTACATAATTGTGGTCAATTAGAATATGTTTACTGACCGGTGTGGTGATTTTTTTTTTATTTGTATACCTATCATAATATTCTAATATACTATATTTATAGAAAAGAATCTAACAACATAGTTATTTATTTAGAAGAGGGCAATATAAAAAAGTAAATATTAATTACATATTTTGGGCTGCTGACACTAGAGTAGAGGTACTTCACCTTTCAGATGCTGATCAGAACAGGACCTGTAATTAGTCAGTGACACCAGCTGACTATTATATAGATACCTGTTCCCATTTCACACCTCTAATTACAGCACATTGCAAAGAGAAGACTTCCAGCAGTAACTTTGAATCTTTGAGATGTTACTAGACTGAATGCATAGAGCCACAACGGAAGCTGATGTAGGAAGATATTAAGGTGTCTCACAAACTATGTCCTTTAGAAAATTTAGCCACCAATGTGGAACAATGGCACATGGTATACTTTCCGTAGCACTATACAAAGGCAGAAGCTTTTTAGGCAAAGTGTGTCCCTATCACATCTGCGTTTTTACTGTGGAAAATACATACAGAAAAGGCCAGCTGTTTTATGACAGTAATTGGTTTCGACAGAGGTAATAAGGCATTGCACTCATTGAAAGGTGCGTCTTTCTTTTTTATAATTAGAATACTTCTCTCAGGTAAAGTCTTTTTTGTATCTTGGGTTAAGGGCTGCCTGATACCGCTTTGTATTTTTACAGTTTTTCTGTTAATAGCTTTTCTTAGCACCACTTCGTACCCAAAGGAGGTGAGGATAATTGTGCTTGTCAGAATAGAATATATGAATTCAGATGTTTTATTTATTATTTCACAGAAAAAGGTTAAGTGTTCTCCTTGATGTTGGGTAACTTCATCCTAGACCAAGTTTCATTGAGTGTAGGAGGTTATACACATTTATCTTTCATATAAGGTATGTCCTTTACTTCTGCTAGAAAATTCTTGTTAGTGTTTCTTTGCCTTTTTACCCTACTTAAGTATCATTCACTGTCAGTTTTTTATACAACAATGATATATATGAACAGGGATGGGTAAATGTTTAAAGCTACATGTCAAATCCAGTTTCTTCTAGGTGGGTGACATAAAAACCAACCAACCCTGTGTAAGATGCATGGCAGATTTCTCTCATGTATTCTGTCATATCTATTTTATGAGGGGGGATTTCTCAATAGTAGATACATATGGTGTATAAAAATGGTAATGAAAGTCAGTTTGTGTAACAACGAATATGCCCCCTAAATCAAACTTCAAAAATAAAATAATATTTTATTATATGTATTGTTCACATTTATCTATAAATTGGGCTGCCTTGGCCTTGTTGTGCACATCTTAGACCCACCAAGTGTGCTTCCAGAGTTTTTTTTACACCCAATTATCTTTACTAATTTATTTGTTAAAATAGAAGAGAATATTAATATTTTTTCACAGGAAAACTGTTAAAGGACATTTTGAAATTGAATTTTTGTACAACACCAATATTAGTAGATGTGTACTTTAAGGTAATTTCCCTCTCATTTTCGAAATTCCTAAACTGTGGGGTACGAGATATTACCACATCCTTTGCACAAGATCTTTGAAAACCATACAACCCATATATTGCATACTGATGTTCCTGAAGTATGTCCTTTTCGTTTGTGAGTACCTTATAATTGATTAATTTATTTGGTTTTGGCTTGGGACAAAAAAAGGTATATTTGCTTTTTTGTAAGTAAATAGACAATATGAAAAAATAGACACTCTGGATGCCAGACATTATTTTCCAATACCTGTGGCTCAGAATATGGCATCTTTTCTGCAGTGTCTTGACTTCCTCCTTCTTTACTTAGTGTTTTATTGACTTTGGATACCCAATCCAGTATATCCCCTGCTTTCTTTACATGGTCTTTCTTTTCCTCTTCCAGTAACGTCTAGCAATAAGTTCATGATGCAAAAGACACATAGATATTACAGGCAGGAAAACAAACACATTATATAAGTGCACAGAAAAAAATACTCATATACAATGTTTGGATATAATATTCATTTTGATATGCATATACATTCTAAAAAAGTATATGTTAATATATGAAATAAAAATATTATTTCCCTTAACTACCTTGAACAAAAAAAACATACAGAGTTATTGAAAGCCAAAGTAGTAATGAGGTCTATATAGCCATGTCATTCATGCATGGGTCTTTACCTTGTTTATAAACAAATCAAGATGCCAATAGGTATGGAATCACCAAATTACTTGAAATTAGTCATAACAACCTAGTATACCTTTTTATAGTCATTATATACATAATTAAGCAGGAAGATGTCTTCACTATTACCAGAAAAGATTTGTCAGTGAGTGAATATGTTAAATTACTTTTTTATGCTGGCTGAAAGGACCCCAATGTTGTATATATTTTTAAGGCACAAAACATCATGTAAAAAACACAACATCATTCTTGACAATAGCACCTCCCAGACCTGCTGCCTTTGCATTAGCTTGACCAACGTAACATATGCTTGACCAATGATACAAAACAAGTAACAGTTGATACTTGGTACAAAAAAACTATGTTTCCCTTATTCTTGAACACTTGCAATTTCCATAAGTTCACATATGATTCCATTTCTATAAAACATGCAATACCATTCAAAAATGTCTAAAAATTCTTCATGTGCTGATGTTTTATCTGATGTGGTATGTGTCTTCTGTTCCATTTTTCTGTTGAGGCTTGCTACTACATGAAAAAAAAACACGTTCGATATTGCTCACAATGTTACAATATGAACATTTTGACTTGTTAAAAGAATCTTCAAGATATAGGTAGCATAGTACAAAAGCTATAGGTAAAGCATGTCTATATACCATGATATTGGAATTGGAAAAAAATTCAAATATTTACAGTGCATTTGTGAAAAGTAATTAAAAACAAATTTCACATGAATACCTGCCAACATATAAAGGCTGCTTAGTTCTACACTTATGTGATACAAATGGGTGAGCATGTTATCTGACACAAGATGTAGGATGTGTTAAGCCAAGTATATAGTAAAATATAGTAGTTTTATAGTAGTTAAAATGTAATTTTAGTGGTAGTATTTAGCAGTCCCCTATTCATTATCTATAAAGTGAATTATAATATACAACTATATAACTGGAAATGGCCACTATTAATAACTGAGGGACACTGTAAGCTTACACTTCCCAATTGAACACACAATAGGCTGAAAAGCATACACAGACCAAAACAGGATGTGGTATTGTAGATCCAATTCAAGCAAACACTTAAAAAGGGACAGTGTTGACAACAATATCACAAAACGGCATCTTTTCAGGTTGCTGTTCTACTTCATGTTGATAGCTCATTCTGTTTTCTTTTTCTTACTATTTTCTGCCTGCACAACAGACTACTAATACAGGTATCCAGTATCATTTGAACTATTGTGAAGAAAAATAAAGGCTTGGAATTCCAACATTCACAGGCAGAGGTGCTGGCATCAATCGAAGTCCTGTATGGCAGTCATATACTGCCATTTCCAGAGCATCCTTGTAAGATATTTTCCTCCTTGATTTAGGACAAGTAAGATTTTTTACATATGCCTTTTCATCTTTAAGCTTTGTTGCTGTGGCAGCATCCACTATTCCTTTTCTGATGGCATCTTCCAATGACAAGCGAGCATGGGATTCAGGATCTATTAATCCTCCTGTTAGGTACTGATATTCGAGGCTTCGACAACCAATTTCTTTGTTTAAGAGGTTCAATTTCATAGCTTCACAGGCAGAGAGAAGTGCTTTATTTGATTGCTGAATGACGCCAGTGTAGGCTAATTCAAATGGGTAGATTTGCTTAGCACAGACCTCATCAAGTAAGCCTTTCTGTAATGCTTCTGAGACACTGTACTTTTTGCCATTAGAAGGATCAAGAATTCCACCAGTGCTGGCCTGAGCTTCAAGGAATCTATACACTGTTACCCTATCTGCAATATTTCGTTTCAGTGCTTTAAAGGTAGAAACTCTTTCACTGGTTTCAAAGATCCAAAATCCTGCTACAGGACTATTGGGATCTTTTGCTGGCCTTGTTCTGCTCACTAGAATGTCAGCTAACTCAGTGGAAGAAATTTGTCCTTCCTTAAGCTTGGTAATTTGTGACCTGTCAATTTTTCCTTGGCTGACAGAATCCTCTAAGCTAAACTGTCTACCTGTTTTTCGATCAATCAGATGTGTTTGTGATTTACCCTGGGAATCAAAAACGGTAGTGGTTTCCCACTGGCACTCATACTGTGCAAGTTCAAGATTTAACTTCTGGTCAATAAGTCCTCTTTCATACGCCTCAAATCGTGTCAACTCAATACCAGACCTAGTATCTACTATGCATATTTTATGACCCTTTTCTGCAGTAAAGGCAGTAATATTTCTGTCACCAATAGGTAAAAGGAATGTTTTGCTATCTAAGTCTAGAACACACAGCTGCAACAATTCAGAATAATACATACTCTGTTTATTAGTAGGAAAGTGAAAACCCTTCACATTACTAGCTGGTTCATGCAGAAATTTTAAGGATGTATGATTTAACAAACCCTTCAAAACTGCCACTTCAGCTGGAATTCGTACACTTCTAATAGGGTCAATGACTCCTCCAGTGGCAATTTGAGCTTCAAGAATTCTTTTCCCTTTCTGTCTCTCAAGAAGCCTAGCCTCAATGGCCTGGAAAACAGATAGCCTTTTGCCCGAATGAATGTATCCTACGACTGCTTTTTCGGCTTCAAGGAGTTTCTCCTTAAAGTCCTGGTCAACAAATCCACTGTTGATGGCCTCCTCAACAGAATATTTTTTGCCTGTGGAAGGATCAATGATAAAACCTGTCATTGCTTGTGCTTCCAAAAACTCAAATGCCAAACCTTTATCAATAATTCCTTTCTTTGCAGCTAAACTGAAAGACATTTTTTCTCTGCTTGCTTCAAGGTATAAACCTGCTATTGAAGTAGCCTTTGTTAAATACATGTTGAGTGCTTTCTGAACTTCCTGAACAGTCATATGACCTGACTCAAGCTGTTCCATAGTTTTCCCATCAAGAATTCTAGCTTCTACCATATGTTTGGCAGACACATTTTTTCTGAGACCTTGGAAGATGAACCTATCATCAATGGAAGAACTGTCACTCAGGGAAGTCTCAGAGCCTGCATAGTTTTTATAACTGGAGGATATATAACCCATCTTCGGTAAATCTGATCTCCTAAATCCTTCCAAAATATTACGTTCTTCAAACACCTGATCTTCATGGTTTATCATGAATTCTTTTTCCTGCTTTACAGTTGTAACTTCAACAGTCAAATCATACTGCTTGCTCTTCACTCTCTGCAAATAGCAATATTTAAAATAAAGGAAGGATGATTAGGGATTGTGTTAAAGTGCAAACAATTATCTATGGCAGAAGCAGAAGAAAATTAGCAAAACAGATTATGTATAATTAGTGCAGAGAAGGTAAGCTAAAAACATTCAACTAAGTTCCACCAAGCCATACACTAGATTACAACAGTGTAACAAGATTATATAATGCTAACTTCAATACTTGCCGCCTTAAGTATGCATCTTAAAAGCAAACAATACTTATTCATTAGAATCCAAAACTAACTGCAAACTAAGAAACTATAACATTTAAGACAACAAACAAAAACAAACAGCAAAGCATGTTATGTAGCAAAAAAATAAGCAGGATTCAAATGGAATACCTCCATTGATTGATCAAATTTTCCTAGCTCCTTTCCAATTTTCTCCTCTTCAATTCGTAAAGTTTGAATGGCATTCTGTATACTTTTTTCCTTTATAGTATCTAACTCTGATAACTGTCTGTGGGGATTGATTTTGTCAATAGATATTTGCAGCTCTGTGCTGGTCTGTGTAACATACTCAAATGGTTGTGCCTTGTCTCCACTGTCAAGGGACTGTTTTATTTTAGACAGCTGTAACTGAAGTTCATCAAAGCCATCCGCATGTTTCTTCTTTTCTTCTATGAGTGTGGAGTTATAAACAGAAGAACTGACATCAAGATGGCCATCAAGTTTTCGTCTCAGCACAGGTGAAGATTTAGCTCTTTGGCTAAGTATGTCAAAATCCTGCTGTGAACTTGATGAAAGGGCAAAACTGTTTCCTTTCACTTCATATTCACTTTTTTGAAGGGGACCCCTAATGGTGTTATTTTGTTGAATCTCACTCTGCAGGTATCTCAGTTGATTAATGTGATCCTGTCTTTGAAGGTCAATTTTTTGCCTAAGGCTTTCAAGTGTTCGCTTCTGGCCATCAAGTTCTTCCTCCAATTTTCTGCATTTCTGAGCATGTTCCAGTGCAGACTTTTTTTCAGTATTTAGTTGCTCTTGGGATCTCTGTAATCTCTCCTTTACTTCTGAAAATTCCACCCTCATCAGTTTAATCTTCTCTTCCAACATTGCTTTTTCTTGCTTCAAGGAAACAACTTCAAGCCTTATGTTTGAATAATTATTTTCTGTGCTTAAGTTTGATTCCACAGTTTTTTCTAACTTGGTCCTAAATTCATCTGCTGTGTTCTTATATTTTGTGGATTCTTCTTGGTATAAAGCAAGCTTTTTATGGGCTAACTGTTCATCTACCGTTTTTTTGTGGAGATCATCTTGAGTCTTTTTTAACTTGGCATTTACTTCCTGCAGTTGTGACTGATACTGCTGAATCTTCTGGTCTGCCATGCGTTTTTCAACCGACAAGCTGTTTATTTCTGCTTTTAAGTTCCGTATCTCTTTTTCGGAATTTAGAATTGTCAGACTCTGTTTGTCACATTTTTGTTTGATTTCATTTAGAGCATTTTTAGATTTTAACAAATCATCTTCAAGCCGCTTTACCATATTCTGAGTTTCATATTCTCCCTTGGACTGTTTCTGTAGCTGTTCATGAGACACTCTTACTTGTTCTTTTGTGCTTTCTAGTTGTGATTTTGTCATATCAAGATTTTTCTGCAGATTATTTCTCTCTATTGAAGTCTTCTCATTTTCCGATTTAACCTTTCTTAACATCATCTCAGTCTCATTATTCAATTTTGTAAGCTCATCTAATTTCAGTTTCAGGGAATTAGACCACTGATTGCTTTTTGTTAGCTCATCCTGAAGCTTTATGATCTTTTGCTGGTCCTCCTTCTGTAATCTGGCACGTTGATTGAGTTCCTCTTGAGATTTCTTTAGCTGGTCACGCAAACCATCAACTTCTCCACTTCTAGAATGTGACCTTTGCTCAATTACAGTTTTTTCTTGCTGCAAAGATGTTATCTGAGAATTAAGAATTTTCACACTGCTTTCTGACTTTGCATAGGATCTTGAAATCTCCTCTATTCTTTTACGTAGGTCATCCACTTCCTGTTTCTTTCTGGTCAAATCTTCTTCTAGGAATGATATTTTTTGAAGGCTGCTTCTTTCAGACATATCCTTTTGTCTCAGTTCATCCTGGCAAGCTTTCAGCTTCTCTCTAACATCATCATAATCAGCTTTTTGCATCTTTAATTTATGTTCTAAGGAAACTTTCTCCTGTTGCAAAATCTTCAGCTCCTCCTCAAAACTAATTTTGATTTTTTTCAGATCATTAGCCTCCTGCATAACATCCTCTGCTTTATCCTGACTCTGGTACAGTTTTCGTTCAACTTCTCTTAATTGCAACACATAGTTTTGTTCTAGTTGATTCTTCTGCTCCAATTCAATTTTAAGCTGCTGCACCATACTATGTGTATCATCTAACTGATTTCTTAGCTGTCTGTTTTTTTCATCTGCTGCTGCCTTTTGTATCTGCAGTGTACTTAGCTCTGATTTATACTGTTTAATCTCAATCTCTGCTTTTTTGTGAACTAATGTGAGCTCGTCAAGCTGCTGCTTTAGGGTTTCTGCCTTTTTAATATATTGTTCTACTTGAGCTCCCCTTACATCTGAATCAATCATATAATGCACTTCTTGTACAGTACGTGCTGGTATGACCATCTCTTTAGAGGAAGAATAACTGAATAAGGAATCAGAATACTGCCTTTTGGTTTCATATTCAACCTTCTCTCCTACAATCTTCTTCTGGAATGCAAGATCACTGTCAAGGTGTTTGATCTGTCTCAAGAGTTCATCTTCAATCTCAGCTTTCCGTTTCAGCTCTGCCATAAGACTAGTCTTTTTAATTTCCAAATCTTGAAGGTCAATTTCTTTTCTTTTTAAATGTTCTTCCAGTTTTCTTCTTGCAGTGGTACTTTCCTCTATCTGGGTCCTAAATGCTCGGAGTTTATCTTCCACAGCATCTCTTTTAGACTCAGCCTGTCTTG
Source organism: Pyxicephalus adspersus (assembly GCF_032062135.1). Classification (NCBI taxonomy): domain Eukaryota; kingdom Metazoa; phylum Chordata; class Amphibia; order Anura; family Pyxicephalidae; genus Pyxicephalus; species Pyxicephalus adspersus. Next base: position 64,598,203 of record NC_092861.1, read on the forward strand.
TCATTTGGCGTACATGATCAAGCTGTTGCTCTGCAGCAGTCTTCATCTTGACTGTAGTCTCCAGCTCTAAGCGACATTGTTGTGCCTCATATTCAGCTTTTGTCTTTTGCAAGGTTAATTCTTCAACTGCTTTTTGATGCTTTTTGATCTCCATTTCGGCAGCGGCCTTAACCTTTGGAATTTCCTGTTCTAGCATAAACTTTTGTTTTTTAACTTCTTCTAGTGTTATCTCAAGTTCCTGTATTCTCTTTAAAAGCCTTGTGTTTTCCTCTGTAATGGATTGTTGCTGCTCCAATAATTCTGGATATGCTGACATAGAAGCGCGTTCAGAATACAATAATGTCTAAAACAAAATAAAGAGATAGAAATTCAAATCTTACCTAGCAGTGAAAAAAAACTTTTATAGAAAATTGTTACAGTAACATTAGCACAATGTTACACAACTGTAGGCTGAGGCAAATGCCCATAAAATTCTGGTCTAGTGGAGGGTAAAACAAACCTCCTTCAAGGCAAAAAATATTCTTTCCTATGCAACATTGTGGTTGGCTTAGTCAAATAATTTTACTGACCTTTGATATTTTATTATATCTTTTTTTTTTAATTGGCTTTTACCCAAACAAATCCTAACCCTTTTACTTTTTATAGACCCCAACCTTTTACTTGCTTTTACAGATGCATCGTGGTATTGTGTGGAGTTGCTTGGCTTATTGGTAATTAATATTTTAAAGTCCCTTTCTATGTCTGTTTTTCTCATTTGTAGTTTAACATATGGGGTGACTTCTATTTAGTTGCTCATTGTGTTATTTTGTCAAGTCCCTTCTGTAATTAAAGTAACATTGGTAAAAAGATTAAAATAAACCTATCCCCATAATGGATTCTTGTAGGCTCCCACAACAATATTCTTCACATTAGGAATATATTTAGTGTCAACCAGACTTACCACAACCTATGTTCTGTTTCTACCCAGTTCATTACCGAGTTTACAAACTGTTTATTTTCCCCTGGGTTTGCATCCTCAAGTACCAACTTCAGTACCAACTTTTTTTACAAGAAACATTGTCAAATGTTGCAAAGTTCAGACATACTTCAGATCATAATCAGAAGCATTAATAAAACAGATTTTACCTTACCTTTTTATATATTTGTTTAAAAATATTCAAAATTGAGTATTTAAATAACATATATTATGAATAAGGTAAGAGCAAACAAAAAAGTTTATATAGTATATGTAACAACTTACCACAATCAGCCTATTAAAGGGAACAGATGCTTTCAACCACTTTTTCGTGTCAAAGAAGTATCACGAGAGCAGAGAGAAGTGAAACACCCAACTCCATAAAAGCAAGACACATACTGCACTATAAACAAAATCTAGAGTGTCCAAGCAGTTAATAAGACAGTCAACAGAAAAAGTGTGTATGTAACTTACCAAAACATGCAAGACCACACAAGGCTGACAATATATAAGAAACAGGTCAGAGAATAAATGAAGAAAACACCAAACTTTAATTCATTTTTTTTCATGTTAGGTCATTGCTTAATACTAATGCAAAGGCAGACTGGTCCTATACCTTATAGTGTAAATAATAGCTGTGTTATGTAAAATGGCTTTCATTCTCCTGCTGTACAGGTTTGTGATGAGAAAACCTATTCATATTTAAATTCTGGTAAAAGTTTTGTTTAGGATAGCTTTTTGAAATTTGGAATCTTTTCTGATGTTTAGTCTATGCTAAAGAAACAAACAACAAAACAAAAAAATAATTATCAGTATGCAGAAGTATAGTACAGTAACCCTCCACCATAAAGAGCGCAACAAGCAACATTTACATAAGGCATGACAGTGTACCAAATATACCAAAAAAATAACAGTGTTTTTCTCACCATAATTATGGGATGTTCTACAAAAAAATAATTTGGCTTAAAAGCATTGATATGTCTGAAATGTGAATTGTAGCAAAGGTAACCATACTTTCACCACACTTTAAAATGAATATAGTTATTTTCAGTATATAAATGTAGCCATTATCCTCCTTGCAGTGTTCTGCAAGTGCATCGCATGGCTCATAAAAATGAAATATCTACTGCATTAAATATTTTTTATTTACTCACTTTAATGGCCAGGTGCCATACATTTATTATGCATTACATGCATCCAGTTTGGTTTCTGATCAATACTCTGCTTCGAGCTGTGCAGACAGTTATAATAAAAAATATACTTGATTTGCAATTATTTCATTTAAAACCAAAAAAGATTGGCATTATAAAATGATACTTAGCACTGTATGTATCCCCTTTGGAAATAATGATGGGGATCTTATATTATGTAATACAAATGTATTTATTTGTACTTTTACCTCTTCTTCTTCCAGCCTCTTCAAAGTTTCTCCAGAAAATTTAATAAACTGGTTAATTAAAGTCATCAATGCAGTGTAACGTGTCTTGAGATCCATATACTAAAAATTAAACAGAACAAGTCACTTTTAAATACAAAGTACATACATGTTTATCAGTCTGATGTATGACAAAGTCATATCATTAGTTAGTACTAGTAATGGGTGGATAACCCTACACAGAGTCCATTGAGCTCTCTTTGAGATATCCCAGTGGAGGCATCCCAAGTTCCCACGCCTAGGATCACCAAATGACAGTCTGTTGCATTGGATGATCCAATAACATCAATGCAGCTCTCTATAAAAGATGGTACAGAGCTAGCCAAGGCACCATTTTCTATAAGGAACAGAGATTGGAGCTACTCTGTTAATCAAGTTAAATTCAAGCAATTTTTTTTATTTTATACAGGCATATTTTTACAATTGTTGTGTAAAAAAATGTCCGTTTTTGCATATTGCTACTGTTAACCAAGTACAACTGCAGCAAATATTTTCACACACAAATATTCACACACAAATTTAAAACTCTTTCAATTCAATGTTTACAATCAAGAACAGAATATTGCTAGATGAAAAATTTACACAAGGCAAAATGTTTTTCAAACGTTTGCATAAAAATCTCACCTCCTGTACAACAACATCTGAAGAGCTCTGAAATCTTCTGCGTTTCATTGGTGACTTTTGATGGGAATCCACTAATGCTCTGTATGTCATTAGCTGAAGTTCATAATCCTAATAAAAATAGAACAAAAAATAGTATGTGTAGAGGAACAGATAGATGATGGCAGTGCTACTAGGATTACAGCAAAACAAATATATATACCTTAATAGCCGAAGAATACTGCTCCGAATACTTCTGGCATTCATCCATCTTGCTTTGTTTCATCTCAATTTCAGAAATCAGCCTCTGCATCACAATAAATTGGGAAAATACTTACAGATGTACATTACAAAAGCAAGTGACACTGTAATGCAATACAAAAATCCACAAAAGCAACAGTCAGTTAGTATAAACCAATGGATTGAAATTATCAATGACACTTCCTGTTGGAAATGGTGCTGGTGGATCCAAGGGAACTAAAAAAGAGTAACCGCTGACCTTTATCTGTATAGGTAAAGGCTAAATCTAGTAAAAAAAACAAGATCATGTCAACATCTGGTCTAAGAAAAGTTTAGTTTAGTTTAGTGCCCACTGACACTCACATTCTAAAGTACCAAATTTAAACTGTAAATAAATGAGATTTCCTTTAAGATAATGTTCTAATGTAGTTTAAATTATTGGTCAAAATTAAAGCTATAATTCATAATTGTAATGTACACATGATTCAAAGTTACATAGTACACATAGAGATTGCTGACTCACCTTCTGTTGGTCTAGCTGTTTGGAAAGTGTCTTGCTATTGGTTATACTGTCTTGCAATTTGCTTTGCGTTTCCTCTATATGTCTAATCCAGGAGTCAAGAGCCAAGTAAGATTCTTTATAGTATTTCAGTGATTTGCTAAATCCATCCAAGTCTCGTAACCTGTCAAATAATAAATGCATCATTATCTCTTCTTTTAGGATATTAAAAATAAGCTGTCTTGTGAAAGCATTATTACTATTCTAGTATCTAATTTTTAATGACTGGTAACCATATATGCAATTTCTGCTTTTTATCAATGCAACTCAACTGTATCTGTTGAAGGCAACAACTGCTAATATTGATAAAGGCACACGATTAAAAAAAAGTGATAATCTCCAAATCTAAATAATTTCACCCAGAGTAAGTACATTGGGTCAACTAATCTTGAAAGAAATACACCTTTTTTTCTCATGTAATTTGCCAATGTCCTACCCAAGATACAGTAGTGCCATTGGATATATGTTTGGATGACCACCTACCCATCAATCATCTGCTCTGTTATATCAACATCACAAAATAATTACATATGCACTGTTACTAATAATCCTGAGAGCAATACTATTTTGTCAGTTTGTACCATTTTAAACACACACACATTGATATATTATTTTATTTATATATATACATACACACATTTAACATATAGACATTTAGCTAAAAAAGACAGAAGGCGACAAACCTGTTTTCAATCTGAGAGTGTACATTTTGCCACCTCTCAGCAATTTGGTCTGCCTTTTCTTTGTGCCAGTCAAAGTCAAGATCACGTTCCTTGTGTACCTTGAACATTTGATCACTAATGGCCTTGGCTTTCTGCAGTTCATCTTCTAAAGAATGAAACACATCTCTTTTCTCATCAACCTCCGACCTCCATTGCTTCAAAAAAAATCAAACAGGGACAAATTAGGTGATTTGCTGTTACTAAAAATATATAGTATATTTATGCAAAACATTAGCAAAAAAGCCTTTATAATAATCCTTGTCTATGGTACCCAGGATCAAGGAGATCAATGAGTTTTACCAGCAAAATGAACTGTTGCTTTGTTTTGAAGCCTGGCTTGAAAAAAATTTGCAAGATTTTGTGTAAGTTTTGACTGACGAAAACAAATTTATTAGTCTTGTAAAGAGTAAACAGGTAAACAAAACAGATAGAAAAGATTAATGGTCCACCTTCAGACATATATGAAAAGGAAAAGTGCAAATCATCATTACCTATCCAATCAAAGTAACTTAGAAATGGTATATATTGTAGTCGTCTATTTCAGTTTTATCTATATGCTGCATTAAATATTAAGCATTTAGGCCTTCATGGTGCCTTGTGATAATTAACAGGGAACATTAGTATAGGAATGTCACATTATACTAATCATTTGTGTGTGCTTTTAGGAATACCTTTAGGGTAGCAAGCAATCTGTCAATTGCCCCTTTATCAGCTGTAATCACATCCTCTTCACACAGCTTAGTCTCATATGTCTTCACTAGAGTCTCAGCTCCTTGGGTGTTCCTTAGCACCAGATTTATTGTCTTTAATCTAGGTTAGGAAAGCAAAAACAACATAATTAGTTCTTTATCTTGGGATATCCCTATCTATTATTTCCAACTTAGATGAATCACAGAACTAAAAATGGCCAAACACGTTAAAAGATCTTTGAATAAACCTGCAAATTATTTTATTAAAGCTCTCCAAAGCTGGAGAGAATACACTTTTATCAGTATAGCTGGGTGATCCAGCAAAACTGGAAAGGATTTCTTCAAAGTCATTTGCTAGCAAATATTTTGAATACTAGACCATTCTGGGTTTGCTGGATCACCCAGCTTCACTGATGAAAGTGTATCTTCTCCTGCTTTGAAGAGCTTTATTAAATCAGGCCCATTGTCTAAACTATGTGAAAATCCTTGCAAAGTGAAAATTCACTTGGATAAGTGAAAAGTCTGTATGCCTTTAGTAGTATTACACTTTTGTCACAGGTTTGTGGCACAAACAGATTGGACTGTAGTTATTGGAATCACATAATTAATCCATCCAGCATCAAGGAAATGTGGATTGCTCCATTTATGCAATAAATTAAGTGATTTAACCATTAGATGACACTTTAATACGGGTGTAAAATGCTTTTTTAGCATTAACCACAATTTCTCAAGTAGGATGTTTTGGAGATAGTGAAGGTGAAATCTGTTAGTGTTCATAAATTAAACCCAATGGATGAGTCAGGAGATCCCATACAACCTCTCTCCTGTCACAGTGGACCACATTTGTTGCAAAGTACAGAGTTTGTCTTATATTCCACACTAGAAAATTGAACACTCTTCCAAGATTAAATCCAAAGATTTACCTGCATCTCTTCCACCCAGTTACAGAGGTCTTGAACAAATTTAAGGTTGACTTCTTCTTCAGACAAATTTTGGTCAGCAAAAGAAGATTTTAAAAGTGGTTTCTTAACCTGCATCAGTTTGAGTGACTGTAATGCATTTGCGTTCATCCCAGTTGCATAGTTCTGGATTAAACCTTGGTTGAAACTAGGTGCAAACCCTGGTGTCATAGCAGGAGTTAACTGTGAGTTAAAGCCATTTGAATAACTTGTAGTAAGGCTGGATGGTAGTCCAGGTGTGAGAGGATGAGGGACAGCAGGAGACAGGCTGCCAGAAACACCCTGATTTAGGTTGGCGGTGATGCCCGGGGTAAAGTTGGTGGAAATACCAGGAGTCAGGTTGCCCGAAATTCCTGGAGTTAGGCTGGTTGGTGACATGGGTGCCATATTATGGGATACACTAGAGTTAATTGCAGGGTTCAAGCTTTGTGAAAATCCTGAGTTGAGGCTTTGTGATATTCCTGATATCATAAGTTGTGTTTGGTCAGATGAAAGCATCCTTCCTTTACTGTATAAAGAGGAGTATTCACTTCTTAATTGAAGAAGTTCGTCCCTTAAAGAAGCGACCCTGTGTATAAATGACAATGGATACTATCAGAAAAGCCAGCACATGCATAACACATGTAAATAAATCATTTAGTCAACTTCACTAAAGTCCTTAGCCAGACAAAATACACAATAATCAATATGTAAACAAAATTACCTCTGTACCAGCTGATCAGCTTGGTAATACTTTCCATCCACAAGGGTCTGGACATCAACAAGCTGCTGTCTCAAGAGATTCTCACATTCAATTAGGTAACCCGCAATCTCTGCATCATTTTGAAGCTGAATGCCTGATTCCATCCGTTTAGTATCCTAGGATTAAAACACAACACAATATATAAGAATTTAATACTTTGTTTTACTGTCTGAATATATAGGTTTTAAATTTGTAAAATATCATAGCAAAAATGTATTTCTAATTGGTAAATCATTTTCTAAAATATTGTGATACATATGCATATATATTGTGATACATAACCTAGTCATAGTAAATATCCTTTCATTATTAAACTAAAACCTAATTTATGTGACTGAGATATTATTAATATTATTTAATTGCTTAGTTAAGCTACATTATGATAAAATTAAAAGCATATAATATAATAACAATTACAAATGCCACAATCTAGCAAGTAATGTATTGCAAAGTAACAGTTTTAAAAAAACTCACAGCTTGGAGAGCACTACGAGCTAGAATCAGCTTGTCTTCACATCCGAGGCTATCTCTCTGCACTCGGCTTGCTATTTGTTGCAGCATGTCTAGCCTAAACGGAAAAAAATAACACAAAAAACATATAAAGAAAGGAAACTAAGAAGTATCATTGTTAGAGAATAGCTCTCTGAAAAATTAAACATATAGCATTACCAACCAGCATTACCAATAGAAAAAAAACAATTAGCCACAGCCAAAACAGCCACCCCAAACATTCCAAATGTGTGTTACAAATATATACTAATGCTAAAAAAAAAGTTTGTAATTATCCTAAATGACATACCTTGAATTGCTGGACTGGTCGCTGCCAAAGCTTATATATGAACTAATCATTTTTGGACCACAGTGAACTGACAGTAAGTTCTCATTAGAGCTGATGCTGGTGCGGTTGCTCCCCGTGAGTAGAGAGTCACTACTGTAGTAGCCATAACAGGTGCTGTTCATTTTTATACCACTGACCCTTATTCACCCAATTTAAACTGACAGCATGATAAAAGATAAAAATAAAAAAAAAAAGAGCCTACAGAATGTACAGCTTCCAGGAACGAAAAAATATCCCTACTGGCTAAGAGTACCACAAGCGTCCTTTCTTAAATAGGTTTCAACATGTAGATTCATAACCCAGCAAATAATATTCACATTGCTCTTCTAAGGATTTTGCCTGCAGCCAAATATACCAGTGCAAGTTTGCCTTTCCTCCCCAGCTTTAATACTGAGCATGTTTGGGCTTATCAGCTTCATTTGGGCGTCTGTGGGAAATGGATATGCCAAATATTTCAATTATTCTCAATTAGCCAGGTCCAAACCCCAGTGCTAGTAAACCTCTGATGTTTACATCCCTAAATGTTGACAAAAGGAAATGATTACCATATACATGGAGCACTCTGTTAGTTTGGCAAAGAAATGGTTGCAGCATGTAGATCCTAAAGATTTCATGCGATAAAGTTACAGAAAATCGTAATTCTACATGCTGATCAATATCTAGAAGACTGTATGTACAGAGGTGTTCTAATAATTGTATTAGAGCTGTGGGAATGGCATTTTAAAGAAAATTTACCTTTATTTTTGTATCTGTAAAATAAATCATACAAATTTATACATGTTATGTAATAAATGTGTTTTTTCTCTCAAAGCTCAAATTTAGCATAGACAGTTCCTTCTGCTATACTAACCCTATCTTTGACACAGTGCACTGCAAACTTACATGGTCACTGATCCAGCGTGGCCTGTTTTCTGGTTAAATGACAACCTGTGTCCAGGATTTACAGGAAAAAGCTGCCACATCATTATGTGGTGCCATTCCCTAAGCTATTTGGAACTAGAAACGGGTGAAGAGAACTTATAATGTCACCAAACCAGACCAAAGACACCTGGAAAAGGTATGACTACGACATTTATGGTAAAGGCCTGTGATTTCCGCCAACAATCTGTGCTATACTATTAGGCTATCATGTGTGTCCCCTTCAATAATTCCACCATGCTAATGAGAAATTATTTACACCTAACAAAATTATATATTAAATTTTCAGACAGAAGCTTTCAAACATAAAACAATCATATGGACCGGGGCAACTTGCCAGAAACATTATGTTTTACAGTTGGAATAGTAACCTTGCTAGGTTGTGTTAAACTGCCCTATTCTAGGAAGTTTTGTTAGAAGATGGACACTAGGGCACATGTTTAAATGAATATACCAAACCAGCACTAAGCATTACTACAGGGGACATATTCTTCCACAAAAAGTAGTACTCCAACCACCCAAGGCACACATGTAATACTGTGTTAAACACGAAAATTACAATATCCCATCAAAATTATCCCACCAAGCAGTGGTGTGCCTTGTGTTCTTATAGGTACATTATTAGTTGTTTCTAGGAACAGAACATTATTTAGCCGGCGATCCTGTGCTGTAGGCCACCTCAGCACATTTTAAATTATTTAACACTTACATAACCAAGCTACCACCCACCTCCTTTTTTTCATTAAAAAAATTTGCTTTCAACTACTACAATACATTCACATTCCTTTAAAATGATATCCTCACACAACACATAAGGCCCATAAAATATTTGTATTTTGCTTCCTCCATATAGTCAACACTACACAAAATATACACACTTTATTCCCTGATTAGCCTACTAACATTGTTTTCCTATTTGTATGTTCTTCTATTTATCAACATGTATGAAAACACTGTTACTACCAATTGTCCCTAAATGCTGTTGTATGCATAAAAAATAATACATTAAATATATGCTTTATTGCTAAGATTTAAAGGTTACCTGAAGACCGCAGTTCCTCTGTCAACTACTGATGTCACATAATTGGAGTAAATTTACTAAAAGAGTTTAGGATAGTCACTTAGTGAATTATCATCTGGGAGTGCTCTGCAGAGCTTCACAATATTTACTAAGCTAAGAGACATATCCCTTGCAAGAGGATAGTTCACTTTGCTATGTGAACAGTCTGCATTTCTTTATTTACTTAACCCCAATGTTTCCCAGTAAACATCTGGGGTTTTTATGCACACTCAAAAGTCAGAAGGCGGGTGATTTAGCTGAATAGGATGACATCTTTCAGACCTCAGTAACCTCTGACCCACGATCCACAGGGTCTGTGGCAAAATAAATAAAGCTTTATGCTAAAGGGGCACATTGGAATATGTTATAGGCAAGTCTGCCTAGCTACAATAAATTATAAATGTACAAATTCTTGCAAAAACCCAGCCGTGGACATGAAAATTTTCAGGCACTGCTGAGACTCAGACAAATTGTTTATTGAAGCTACATCAGATGAAGACAGACACTATCCACCAATGCATTTCAGCCTATTTTGGACCTAGTCAACATCAGTCAGCAAGCCCAGAAATTATTGGCACCCATTTACAACTGGTAAACCACATTAGTAATTCCATGTTTTACTTACCTTTCTATTTCAGGCCGCATTGCTTTCTCTCTTTCAAACATGGCGATGATGAGCTTTCCCCATTCTTTTTCTACATCATTTGGATGGTATCCCTGACAGAGCTTGATGCGGCCAAACTCAATCCATGGCTTAACAAACACAGACATTTTGAACATCCGGTTAGTCAACACTGAGATTACTAAAAACCTAAATATGTTTTACATAGAATTATGCCACAATGCCCACTATGCTCACTTTTTTTTTATTAATGCTCTGGCACCTGACAAATGGCACTCATGTCAAACTGAATTTAATATAAAAATAATGGTGTACCAATATTTATACTACATCATTTAGATTAGTAATAATACTTATAAATACATGTTTTTATTACTAATTGTAACTATTATTAGTATTAATATTATTTTAGTGTATTTTACTTTGGCACTTCATAGCATGTTGGGAGCAATCCCTCTTAGGAGGAGTTCTATCGATAACCTCAATGTAGTGCTACAGACAGACATCTTATATTCATGACACCTGTAAAGGAGATCACACCATAAGGTGAACATAAGTCCTGTTTTATAGCTAACTTCCAGTGTGGGTAAAAGCAAATTAGGTTAAATCTGATATTGGGATAAATCTGCTTCTACTGGGTGCACAGAACACAGATACCGGGCACAACAGCACATGTATAAATAAATGTATCAAACCAGCACTAAGCATTACTACAAGGGACATATTTTTCCACAAAAAAAGTGGTACTGCAACCACCTAAGCCACACATGTAATATTCTGTTCAACACTAAAATAACATTAGTTCACAATTATCCCACCAAACAATAGTGGTAAACATCCAGCGTGCAAATAGGAGTAAACCTGATATTGGGATCTATCTGTTTCCACTGGGTGCACAGAAGAAATTTATTGGAAGAAGTATTTTCTTTGTTGGCCACTCTCAGGAAATGTTGCCACCCTACGCCAAAGTCCATGCGCTCAAAGTCCACAAAGCTGAGCCTGTACACATTACAATGGATAAAAAACATAACAGTCATACTTACTTCTATCATTGTGTACAGATGCTTGATCTTAGCCTTTTCACTTTCTTTTGGTGGGATGTCTTTCTCTTTAAATTGTAAATACTGATTATAAAGTGCCTGTAGATGTAAAACAAAAATGAAAATAAAATAGGCATCCAAGTATACCATGAAACATTTTACACATCAGTTGCTAATGTGTAATATGCTGTGTACAACATAAAAATAACTTACCTTTAGTTCTACAGCAGTATTCGGAAAATTCCTCTCAGACATTAATGCTACATGGTGCCTTATCCATTGGACGAGGTAATTCACCATATTTTGATATTCTATCCATTTTACTTCAACATCCTACAGCAAAGAGAAATACAATAAAGCTCTTGTTGTCCAAGTACCAAAAACAATTGGATAAACTTTATATCAGTAAAGTGTAATAGTCATCTGCTTGAATGCCTCCAAAGCACTTAATGGAATCCCAGTTGAATTTAGGAGTTAGAAACAACCAGGCAGATGGGTGCTAAGACAAGCCATAACATTATGTAAATCAAACATCAAATGAGGGAGTGCTGGCTTCCTTTTGTTATTTGGTTTAAGTCTCGTCTGTGTCTTATCACTTGATGTCCTAGTAGGCAGTATACAGCACAAAAAGTGAAGAGAAAACATGTCTACCCCATGACTAATACAAAATTGTTTTCCATTGTGGTCTGTGACTTCACTAGATATCCAAAAAAAGCACACAGAGAGCAGTATAAACCTGGCAATGATCTTAACCTTTGACTTCTCTATCAAAAAGTTACTATATATCTAGAAAAGTTTCCCTTTAAGGCTCCATCGAAATCTTAAAAAGCATTTCAGAAGCCATTCTAAAAGCAATATTTTTTTCGGAAATTTTCTTTCACTTTCTAGGACTCTATTCAGTATTAGTTTTAATTGTGAGTCTTCTGTCTTGTGCAAAATTCCAGAATGTAAGACTTTTATGTGCTCACTGATTACATTAATGTTCACTGAGAAGAAACACTGAAAAATAAGCACTTATATCTTCCGTGTGAATCAAGTTTCACCTCTGCTGCCCCTCAAAGATTTAAACCAGATGCTCAGGGCTGCTGATGTGCTTTTGAAATGCTAGACAAGGCTCCATTTCTGTCGGTTGGTGCCAACCACACATACCACATAATACCATTTAAGATCTTTTAACATCTTTTTTTGCTATTGTGTCCCCAAACCTTTTTAGCATGTTCCTTTTTATGGTATTGTAGCACTTATTCTGCAAGTTTAGCTTTACAAGTTACGTAATGCACAGATAGGTTCTTAAGAAATCTGTATTACTTACATTTACACTAACTCCTTCCCCACCCTCTGGTGTCTTGGGAAAAACATCATACATTGAAGAGACATATGTGATCACTGACTTCTCATCAGGGGAGGAAACATCTACGTCTAAAATGTAGAAGAAAAGAAATTAAATATATATTGGTAGTTCCCACTCTGTTCACACTTCCTAAAAGATATGAAATTACCTTCAGGATCCAGAAGTCTTGTGACACCCAGTTTTTCTGCTACATAAAAAGCATTTTCTAAATTTGTAATGTTGCTTTGAACAGCAACGGTATCCATGTCAATCAGGTCCGGCCTGGAAAAAACAAATTACAAAAAAAAAACATTACACATTTAGAAAGTTTAGTTAAATTGTAAAGCCAACAGTTTTTACAATTTTCATAGCTTCCTCCTTGCAATACAAGGATATGGATGGTGCAAGGCCTCAAAATAGGCACTTGGGGGTAAGGAGAATGTCAGCCCTGTGTAAACTTTAATTATTAATTTAATTTGTGTTTGGTGCTAATGAGTAGAAAAAAGGTAAAATAGGTAAGTGTGCGCTGTTGGGGAGCTGGGAGAAAGTAAAATTGATGCTTTGGTCTGCAGAGACAAACACATGTTCACTTTAAAATACATGTAAAGGCACCTTCTGTGTGACAATCTAAACAAACCCCAAATCCATTAATCTCCCTAGTGGCCTGATTCCCTCAAAATTTCCTTGCAAAAAGCAGTACAATGTTTTGCATGTAAAAGTATTTTTTATTGTAGGCTGTAACTCTAAGGCATACCTTACTGATATTTATTAAATTTATTAATAAACTTTAATTAACAAAACATAAAAATCTGTTTACAAAAATGAAAAAAATATTTAAACATGTAATGTAACTGTATAGTAGCATATATAATATATATTTAATATGAATATATATATTATATGAATATTTCTTTGTATTGGACTCAATACAACTATTTTCTCTTGAATTCAATACAAAATTATTTGAGTTTCCCGCCAACGTCACTGGGAAACCCCCATAGATTTCGTCTCTCCACTTCGCGGGTGGAGATCGGAGGAGAAGGACATGTCCCCAGGACCTGCAGGGACCAGTAAAATCCACCCCGAGTCACACTCGGGATTACCGCTAGGGGGGTTAACTAGTTTCATAAACTAAACAAAAAAATATTTGCCTTCCTTGACTGGCCCTTATTTTTTTATTTGTGTTTTAGATGCTCCCCCTTCCAGACACTGCAGCCCACAGTGTGAGGGTTTCAGATACAAACAGGAAAGTAGTGAGCAGGACTTGGTGCATCCAGACAGTCATTACATAAGCAGTGACAGAGCAACACCCCTGCACACATTTTCCAACATTACACTGTAGTGCAAACATGTACTGCCTACATGAGTGTGGCAACTCCATGTCCTAAAACTCGGGGGAAGTAAAGCATTGCTGTCACACCATCACAGCAATCTGCATTAGGTGGACTTTATTGTAAGGTACAGATGTACTTATAAAACAGTATTGCAGTACATATTTTATTGGGAGTCCATAGTCCTACTTTAAGGCAGGGTGACAAAAGACAAAAAAAACTTTTTGATTGTCTGGTTTAGAGCATTGGGTAATTTACAAAATAATGACCTTGTCATTTTCCGAAAACTAACTAATTGGTAAACTAATTGGTAACGGGGCTGGAAAATCCCATTTGCCAGGTTTCCTTACCAACTGGAAAATGTTTCCTGGCTACAGGAATGTCTATCCTTTACACCCACTCACGCAGAACCTTCTATATGGGCGCCCAGTACTGTGCACCATGCCAGCAAATCATCTGTTAGAGAGTAGAGAGAGCCAGGTTCGGATTCAGATCAAAGCTATATTTTGTGGGCTGGCTTTCAAATTATGGGAACATTTGTTAAGGCCTGACTGGTAAGATTTAGAAATTACTATTGGCAGTCACATAAAAGTATTTCTTTGGTGGTGGCTAAACTAAAGAAACATTTAATTTAGAAAAAGAGAAAATTGAAAAATGCTGCTCACTGTAACATGATATATGATTCTAAAAGGGACAAGCAGCAGTTCTCTATGTACGGTAACATGCTTCAACCAAGTCTGTCAGCGTCTAGGTTAGTTTTACAATGTAAAACTAAATTTAGTATGGAAGCAGATATATGTAAATCTGCACCAACCATATACAAAGCACACTTCACAGTTCTGAGTCTATGCAACTTTTCAACACAGATTTAAATAAAAGTTGCAGTCTATATCCACACTACCATTAATCATTTTTAGGAATGGTTTAGGCATTTTACTTGGGGCATCTTAATGCAAAAAAAAAAAATCAAACGTGGTCATATTTAGTTTAAATGTGTTTTAGACAAATGTTCTTTATTGTGTAAATTTAGGCAAAATAGAAAAAAATGAAACAATAGAAACACATGTTTTTGTAGCCAAATATAAAGCAAATACAGAAAGATATATGTTTATGTTAAAAGAAACACAGTGGGCTTATAATTTCCTATAGTAAGCAGACTCTGCTACACTAAAATTTCAACACATTCACCTGCCCACTGCTGGATTTGAGAACACTTTCTCCACTCATTTCCATAACATAAGGGGAAGGTGTTCTATAGGCTAACAGGCAAGGCTGACAAAACTACATTTCAGATTTCTTAGCAATGTTGCTAGCCGATGACATGTATAATGCAATAAAGGTAATTGGGTTGATTTATGAAAGAAGTAGAGAATGTTAACTTTGGAGTTTTGGAATGTTAACTTTGGAATTTTTATTTAGCTGAGTGTAAAAATTAGTAAAAAGTGAAAAAGAAGAAAAAAACAGGCTTTTCGCTTTCACATGATTAAATGATTGTCATCCAGCACATTTTCACCTCAATAACTGCGCTAAGTGAAATTATGTACTTTTCAAAGTAAAAACATGCTGTACTAATTTAGTAAACCAATCCTCCTGTGTTATCAGGTCAAATAGTTAGCAGCGCACTGGATTTCTGGCAGATCAACAGGTACGTTACTGTTCTTGCAGCATTTTAAAGAACATAAGTATGTATTACTAAGTTATATTTATGTTTTCCCTATTGTCCAATAAAACATTACTACATGGTTTACACTTGAAATTTTTTTTATGCAGTTAAGTGAAATTAAAAAGTAAAAATAAAGTTCAGTTAACGCAGCATTCCCATCATAAAACTGTGATTATAGAATCAATTAAAAAAAAATCATTAACAAACTAAAAAGAAAGTATTAGTATACTGTAAGTTGGTATCTATTTGGCTTTGATTATCTTATATGAACATGGATCAGAGTTAACTAGAATTTAGTGTTCTGTTCACTTTTATTATTAGGTGTTGTTATGTGTGCTTCCATTAACAAATTACAATATTACTTTTTATTGGTATATTTAAAGTATAAAGGTATTCTTTAAATGAAATATAAACCTGGGATTTATATTGGAGTACTGGTGTGATTTGTTGGAAACATTTGGGATTACGTTCATATGAAATTGGAAACTGTTGTAGGTAAAACAACAAATGATCTTGCTGGAAGCAATATTGTAAAAAATGATTACTTGAGTAGTAATAAAAATAATTAAACCAAATTCCTCACAGCAGAGCACTGCAGGCTGTATTTTCCTTAATTAGTGTTCTCAGATTAACCAACTAATGTCACTCCCTGAAAAATACGCTGCACAGCAACATACCTTAATCTGACAACCAAACGTTTTCCTTAATATGGCTAAAGAATTTATATAATTTATATCCTCCTTCCCACAAACAATAAAAAAAAATGAAATTGAAGTGTATGATGATTCATTCAAAAGATTAATAAAAAAAATACATGAATGATATCATCTATTCAGGTAATTTCAAACATATACACAGATCTAGCTCACGACACTGGAAACTCTCAAGCCTTACATGTAAGTCAGGTGCTATACTGAGCTGTCTTCCAAATGTTTTGCGGTAAACTATGCTCATAGATAATGGAGTTCCATTGATAAAGGATTTGAGTGCAATCGTCAGTAAAATGTTCACCCATCGGTTCATTAAGAACTAGCACAGTGATTGGGGCAGCTAAGAGGCAGGCAAGGTGCCATTTGCTGGTAACTGTCCAGGAACTCCTGTTCCCACTGCTCATCTGAACTTGGGATTCTGCAAAGAACTGTGCAATATATCAGTACTAGCTAAATACATAATACTACTAATAGGTGGTGTCAGGGATGGGGGTCTGGATCCTAAAGGAACTATACATATGGTATATGATTATATGATTCCTGGTGGGGAAGGAGAAGAAATAGCTTTGTGTGTATGTGTATATATATAAATAAAACTGGTCTTTAGGGAGTGTCTCCTGTAAGTCCCCAGTGCCCAGATCTTATTCATCCCCTACCAGTTACCTAAGGACATTATCATACCCTCTCCTACACATACTCCCCTTTATACCCTTCTCTAGCACAATCTGAGAGTCCTTCTGGTGTTTTTTTTGCAACCACCAAGAAGGAGGAGAAGCTTTCGCCTAGCCACTCTGTCATAAAGCCCAGATTGGGCTTTAGATATGGTTGTTCTTCTGGAACTTAGTCCTTTCTCCACACTGGATCTCTAAAGCTCAATGTGACGATTGGGTTCTTGGTCACCACTCTCACTAAGGTGCTTCTCTCTTGGTTTCTCAGACCAAATGACCAGCTCTTGGAAGAGTTCTGGTTGTGCCAAACTGCAGCAGACATTTATTGTAACCTTCTACATATTTGTGCAATGGCTTGGTTTTGCTCTGATTTGCATTGTCAGCTATGAGGCCTGGGTGTGTGCCCAATCAGTTTATATCAGTTTGTAGATTAAGAAAGAAAGAATTTAACGCACTGTAGCATCAAGCTGCAATATAACAAAATTGAGAGAAGGTCTGAAAACATAATGAAATAAAGAAATCCTTACATCGGTTAAATGTAACTGTTTATAAAAAGTATAAAACAATGAGTCACTGTGCAATACCATCTAATAAAATGGTTATAACTTGAAGATGTGTTGTTTAGCTGTGCAGCAGGCCTCGGCATGATCTGATTAATAATCATCCAAGTATGCACAATGCTAAATATTTATACTTATAGAAGTATTTATATAACAATGCACAGCTTACACCAGTTATGTACATTAGAATCACTATAGCTCACTGACTATTGTTTTGTCTGTATTATGATCTATGCTACAAGAAACACTGCAAATGCTTTAAGTTGCAATTAGATAGTAGACAACATTCTCACTATTTCACTGTCATATTCAATTGTGTGATTTGTAATGGTAACTGCAGTGTTTGCCAACCACTTTGTTCTGCAGTTTGGTGGTTTGGTTTTTCCTCCAGATGTTTGATGGTTTTTCCATAAGATGTTTGTTGTTTCCAAGATTAGAGGGGTAACACATTGCATCCTAATGCAAATGCGTACACAAAACTAGAACAGCAATGTAAGAGGCACTGGGCCTGAATAATAAAACTGGCCACGGCTGGAGAGGATACACTTTTATCAGTAAACCTGGGTGATCCAGCAAACCTGGAATGGAATTCTTAAAAGTCATTTGCTGTTTGTTAGCAATTTTTTTCAATCCTGGACCAGATCCATTTCAGGTTTGCTGGATCACCCAGGTTTACTGATGAAAGTGTATTATCTCCAGCTTTGATGAGCTTTAATAAATCAGGTCCATTGTTCCCACTCCCCACCATGGTAATGTACTGTGAGCGGTGGATATATTAATTATAGTGGGGTTCCCTAAGACCTGAAAATTATTTTGAGGCTTCCCCCATGTTACAAAAGTAAAGAAACACTGCTCTATATACTTTTATAACCAGAGGTTTTTATTTAAAGCTTTTATTTTAAAACATCTACATCACATTTATCAGTAATTGAATGCTTTATCTTGACACTAATTCTCTGACTAATTTTGTGACAGTCTACCACAGTTTGTTCTCTGCCCTCCATAAAATGGGGTCAGATTTAATAAAGCTCTCCAAGGCTGGAGAAAATACACTTTCAGCAGAGAAGCTGGGTGATCTAGCAAACCTGGAATGGATTCCATCAAAATCATTTGTTGTTTGCTAGCAAATGTTTTAACCCTGGACCAGATCCATTCCAGGTTTGCTGGATCACCCAGCTTCAATTATGAAATTTTATCCTCTCCAGCCTTGGAGAGCTTTAATAAACGAGGCCTATTAAGTCGGGATTTGTAAATAAACTTACAGATTTTACAGAAATAGGAATAATCTTCAGGAAAGGTTTAAATATGGCAGGTTCATAAAAGGTTCTGCACAGGCATTATATCAGTATATCAACCAGCCCCTATTACATGGCACCACAACATTCATTATTCCCCATGACCCATTACAACTTAATGAATTAGTGCATGGATCCACAGACCCCATGTTTGAATGCATCATCCCCAAAAACATATTTAAATTTAAACATGTATCTTAAGTTTTCACAGGTTAGCCCTTCAATTACCTTCAAATAGAAGTAAAATAGGGTAATTTTAGAAACACTGGCAGCTTGTTCTTGTTCTATGGTAACGCTTTCTCTCCAGAAGAAAGAGGAAATCTCCCTAATGGAGCCCTGGACAGCAGTAAAAACCTCACAGGTGTCCTAACCCTTCCCCTCTCTAAAACAGGGGTAGGAAACCCGCGGCTCTTTAGCCTCCTTGTTGTGGTTCCCTTCGACCTTGACAAAAGAAAAGAACAAAAAAAAAGAATAATGCTTATTTACCATGGCCAGCGTTGACACTTCTGCCGATGGGGTGAGGGGACACTCCCTCTCCACCATATGCATTGCAGAGGAAAAGAATTTCCATTCAGGGGCATCCCTGGTTTGGGGCGGAGCCATAAGCGTGGGTCTCAAGAGAATCCCTCGCTGATACGGGTCCCGTGTCCCACGTGTTCCCGGGTAAGCATCAAAGAAACATCAAGGTGCATCATAGCGCCACATGGGACTAGATGCACTTAAGGGCAATTGCTCATTGAGTGAAGTCGCACGGCTCTTAAACTAACAGAGAACCAGGAGCTCATGAAGGGATCAAACATTTTAAAAGTAGTTTTTCAACATTATAATGCATTAATTGATTTTTTGAATATCTTTAGGTATAGAGGTATTTGATCATGCGCTCTAATTTAATTCTTTAATATCTGAATTTGATTATATATCCTCATTCATTTTTTTTTAATTAGCCATTATGGATTTTTCAGTTATATATCAACTAATCATATATTAATCACCTGATCAATTATGCATTGATCTTGGGATAATGAATTATGATAAACATACATTGAAATAAATAAGTATATTATCATATGAATTGGATTAGATTGATCATGATCACAGTGAATTTAAATAAAATAATTGATAATAAAATAGGAAAATATGAACTATCCAACTTAAGTAATGCTCCACATTATTCTTGCATTCAATCAAAACCATTGTTTTCTTTCTTTAAATGCTTTCCAAATTTAGAAAGCATTTAAAGATTTTTCAAATTGTCTACTTTGTCTACAGGACTCAAAAAGACCTGCTTAGCTCAGTGTTTAATTTATTTCAAAGTAGGCCTAAACTTGAATACTGCACTTCTGTTTGTTATATTCTGTTTTTGTTTATAAACTGTGTTATGTTTTGCAGCTCCAGACTATTTTTCTTTAGTGGAAGAGGGGGCAAAATGGCTCTTATGATAGTAAAGGTTGCCGACCCCTGGTCTAAAATCAAACAAAGCTTGACTGTAGATATACGAGTGCCAGTTTGTGGACTAACTGGTCACAGCCTTATGCAGTCCTTACAAAGTCTGCAAAGAATTTCCATACCCGGTAGTCAAACACTGATATAGAAATGCAACAAAATATAGTTATCTTTCAAATTTTTGTTCCAATAATGCTATTTGTGTAAAAACTAATTTTACTCTCTCAGATCCTCAGACAGAATTCATATCTAAGAGGTGAAAGCAGAACTGTGGATGTAACAGGTTACACACTGGAAGAACCCACTCAATTAGCTCATCTTATCTAATTACCTAGATTGTCTTATTACCTGCAGCAACAGTAGAATAGGGGTGTCTGGCTCTGATGTAAAAAATTCACTTTAAGTCTACCAATTCTACTTGTTGTTATTGATCAATGTTTTGATTACCGGCATTATGTTCCCTGCTCATCCTATCACTCTTTATCATATAGGCATCTCAGCAAATCAGTCAGTTTCTGTTGTCACCTAACCCTTTTTCTAACTTGGTAACTCCTCCAACACCTTTCCTGCTCTCAGCACATGGTTTGTGATCTGTGGTTTGTAACCTCTCGGTTGGAGGTCCAAGTGGTGGCCTCCATATTCTTCTTTTTTAAAAGGATAATTTAAGTAACTTTATAATTTTTCTATTATAAGACGGTAGATGGAAATGATGGAGGCAAGGTTGTTTAGGATGCTTGGGGGCCCCATTGGTTTCAGACTGTCAGCTGGTCCCTTTCTTTTTGGCTCAGTCTATTCTCAAATAGTTATTAGCTGCCAGTTTTTAACACTGCAAAACACTTGAGTTTAAAAAAATTAAAAAGAATTTTAATGACCACACATTTATGTTTTAATTTCATAACGACTGAAATTGACTATCTTCTACACGTTAAAATAACAACAGAGATGAAATAAGGCGTGCTGCTGTAAATAGAAAGCAGTCAAGGGGTAATCTTTTCATTTATAACCAGAAAGCTCAAATAGACTGGTTACTTCCCTTGGTTTTGTTTTAGCTTCATACAAATTTAGGCATGCCAGACACATATTATTATTCTATAAAATATTACTTACAATACATACAAGACACATGTAGAGAAATAACTAATGTTCATGAACAGAATGTTATGTGTACTGCTATGAGATTGTGTAGTAAATCAGGACTTTCATGGCTTGCAGTCTCTTTAGTCTTGTGCCAGCATTACGCATAGATCTGATCTTTTACCAAAGGGTAATATATTACACATCAAACCGAGGCAGTAATTGTTTTATTCATGTATTTAGTGTACATTGGAGTTCTTTGTTATAGCCCCACACCCAGAATTAGTTCATCAACCTTTGTCTCCTTTACATCAAAAGAGATTATACAAAAAAGGTCTTCATTCTCTAACTTCTGCTTTATACTGAATGTACAACTCTATAGCTGTAGAAGAAGAAATGTTTTAAATGAGAGATGTGTATCATATACAATAAATCTTAAAAACAAGTATTCATTGTCACAGAGCGGTGTTTCTCTAACCACAAGCAGAACAAGGCAACAAAGCCACTACCTAGGACACAATGGGTTTCTGATCTCTCTGTCTGTAGAAAGTGTAATCACTTTGTCATGCAAGCAGTACTGATGTCCCCACTCTGAGACTGGATTCACTGTCAGCCACTTAAGGATAGATGTTCAGATTCCACATATTTGGTAATTTAGATTTTTTTTTAGAGATTCATCAATACCCCAAAATGTCCTGTTGTAAAAGTACTATGCAAACTATGTAGTAACATTTGCACTGAAACCCAGTGCATGTGTCTGGGCACCCCAAGACTTTGCTGAATAAGAATAATCAATGTAGTGTCTATGTAGTTGTCTATTCTAATCCAATTAATACAGACCAGCCTTGGAGGTGAATTACTCCAATTAGTAATTTGTAGTTTGAAAACAGTAAATGTCTAAACACAATTGATGCTAACTAACATACCACGTTTCATCTCATAAATCATGTGTGAATAAAATCTAGACTTTAGCATGTAAAAATTTCAGGGAAAACAAAAAATAAATAAGGCTGATAGAGAATCTTGACATCAAATTCATAAGGGGAGGGACCACACTTTAGCTTTATAGCAAAATAAATACTGTATATTAGCTGTCGCCAACCGTTTGGACCTCACAGACCACTAATTCGTAATTTTAAATCCCGCAGACCATTCATGTGAATTTTTTTAAAGAGACATTAATTTGTAAAATAATGATCATCCTAATGGTGCCTAACTAGAACTGTTATTAGCTGGTAATGGTGGAAACAATACTGAAGCCTATGGCTCGGCAATGGTTGCCTCATTCAACTCAACACTACACTGACGTCACATTGCGCCTCAAACAATGAACAGGTACCCTACAAATGCAGATAGACAGAGCAAGGGGGTCATCACCAACCCTAAACTCTGCAACAAAAACAAATGTAAAAGAATGAAAAATGATTCTGGGAAATAAGTGCAAGAAACAGTTAGCTACAAATGCACACCCAGCAAACACTGCAACTGTGCTAAAGCAGAAAATATTAAACCATACTAATACCAAAAGCCCACCTTGAGTTAGGTACCCTCTGCAAAGCCACTGGCAATCTCTGGACCTTTTAACCACTAATATCAGCAAGTTTACACTGATTTGCAGGCCTTCTGCTGCTAGAAACTGGGCACTCAGAACCTAAGCACTAGACTGTAATATGATGCAGGTGATTTGTCACATGTCGCTCTATAGACGGTATACCTATACAGCAGTTACAGTGACTGGCAGTAAAAATAATTCATACTTCCCAACTGTCCAAATTCTGAAGGACTGTCCGAAGTTTAAAATAGAACCCCAGTAACCCGCAATTTTTTTTGTTTCCAGTAGCCAAGTGGTGAAACATTTGATACTGTGCTTGGTTATGTGGAGAGTAATCCTATTGCAATACAGACTCTACTTAGTCTTAGCAGAGAGGAAGGGCAGAGCGGCAATTAGGGAAAGATTTCAGAAAACAGTTTAGTTTTTTCTACTGATTACTGGGGGTCTGTTACTGATGTCTGTACTGTGTGGTCTGTCACTAAGGTCTGGTCCTGGGGGTCCGTCACTAAGGGTTCTACTACTTGGATGACAAGTATGACAAGGGGTCTATTTTTTAGGGTCTAATGGGTTCTGTTATTGAGGTTTATACTGAGGGTCTGTCATTGAGGGCCTATCAATGACGTGTGCACTAAGGGTCTGCCACGGAGGTCTGCATTAGGGGTCTGTTACTAAGGTCTGGACTAGGTTATATACTGGGAGTCTGCACTAGGGGTCTGTTAGTGAGGTTTGCAATAATAAGTCTGTAACTGAGTCCTGCCCTGGGTGCCCGGTGTCTCTGACTGTAAACGTCTGATCACGTCTACAAGAAGCAAACTAAAGTCTGCACTGGGGGTTGATTATTGGTATGGGGTCTGTCACTGATATCGTTCCTCAAAGACTGTAGCAGACATGTGATTCAGATACAGAGCAAAGACTCAGACTCCAATTGTGCCCCTTAACACCCAGCTCAATATTCAGTGCTATTAATCCACACCCACATTGTGTCACAGCATGGTTAATAAAGGCCCTGGAAACTGCCGAATGCAAGGCGAGAGGGATTTAAATGGAATCTGGTTGTTTGCAGCAGAATCCAGCGAAAACTTCATATAGACTGTGCTTTCTATATGTAATGTGTCCTCTCCTTCCACCACCAATGCATCTAAATCTGGAAGCCAGGTTTAAATCTAATTTCTGGCTGGGGTATATCACAAAAAAATGTTGAAAAGTGTGTGTTGAATGGACTGCTGCACCACGCAATTGTATGCATGAAAAACCTGCCGGAGACAGGCTGTACTTCCTGCAAACATCTCATGCTTAGTTTTGAGTAGAGTGTACCTTTAATAGTAAGATATAATATTTCACACAATCACCCACTAGCACATAACAATTTGCTTAAAAAACACACTATAAAAAAACAGTGAAAGTTTTAACCACAAATGGTGTGGATACAATTTTCACTAACTAGCCCAGGGCAAGATGAACATAACATGTGCAGATAGTCACTCATACTTTTTTTTTTGACAGTTTGGGGCATGCTTACATATCCAAACTGTTACCTCACACGAGGGCCAAAGTCAAGAAATATTATTCCAGTGGAAAAAAAAAATCTTTCAAAAATTTCACCTGCAGCAACAAATTTACAGCACATATGTGTGTGTATATATATATATATATATATATATATATATATATATATATGTATGTATATGAATCTGACACCTCCTTACACCATGTGAACACATTCATATTCTATTTAAAACACCAGAACACTTTGCACATTGAATATCAAGA